>NW_007727010.1:36264-55265 GCF_000696425.1 Galeopterus variegatus
CATATAATTTATTAACATATCCAGTCAGCCATACTTATTTCATTCTAATTTTTGGTCAATTTTTTTATTTTCTTTCAATTCAAATCAAGTAAAACATTTAGAAACAGGAAGATTTAGCAATGAATAAAACATGTTTTTTCATCAATGAGCCTCTTCTAGCAAAAGGCAAAGACGTGTACACATAACTACATCACTAATGAGAGCATTAACAAAAGAATATACAAGTCACAAAGTAGCCAAGAAAAGGGGATTATTAACGTGTGTCCTGAAGGAGTGCAAAAAGATTCAGTAAGAAGTTAACCAATCCGGTCAAGATGGTGGAACAGACGGTTCCCAGCATCACTCTCTCCCACAAATCAACCGATTTACAACAATTAAAAAGCAATGACAGCCAAACTGGGACCACTAGAGTTTAACGGAAGAGGAGGAGAGACCTATAGAGTTCATAAAGGCGAGAGAAGCCACGATGAGAGAAAGAAAGGATCACTCCCACCATTCCGACCCCCGGCTGCTTCAAGGCTGGCCCTGGTGAGCACACAAAGTAGGAGCTGGCAAAAGCCACAGCTGTGCCCTTCATATGAAGCTACTTGGATGTGGCAGGGAAGAAGAGGGCCTTGGTGGCCCTCGGGACAGAAAGAACACTGACAGAGTTCCCGTGGACCTACATAGGAGCAAGAAGCCACAACTGAAGAAAGGAGCCACACAGAGGCTGGTGAGTCATCACAGCTCATGACCTGTCCCATGGGAAACGTTTGGAGTGTGGGAGGTGGGGGAGATGGGCCCACCAGGAGAACACTGCGGCACAGCATGGACAGCTGATCTGCCCCCCAGTTAGCACAGGCCCACTCAGTGGAAACTGTTCAGGAATACAGATCTGCAGGGGGTGCAGTTTGCTGAAAAGTCTCAGGCCCAGAGCAGAGTTTCCATACAACCCAAGTGTACTGGACCTCACAAGACCAGGAAATACATACAAGGTCAGCCATTAAAGCTTGAGCTACACAAAAAACCTTCCCCAGAGAATCAGCAGCAAAGCAGCAATTTAGCTCAACTACAGGGCTCAAGTGCTGGTCCCCACAGAAAGTTCCCCCATTTTAGAAGTAAGAAAGGACAACACATTAGTTCCAGTGCAGAGTTTAAGTGGTGGGAACAGCAAATAACCCAACACATAACTGAAAGAAAAAACAAAATACCCACAGATCAGAAACAAAGTTTGATATTAACTAGTAAAAGTCTCACATCATCAAAGAACACCTATAAAACCTAGAAGGACCGGAAGCCCCTTGGGCTCCCCAGCCAGGGAGCAAGGAGGGCTGGGGGCTTCAGCAATGCCCTCCAACATCAACAACCAGCCCAGCACCAAGACGCCACAGGAAGCACCCCAGGTTCCCAAGCCAGGGCCGCGGAGGTGCCAAGGGCCTCGGCCATGCCCCCGCAACATCTGCAACCAGCCCAGCGATGACCACTGATCCACTGCCAGGAAGTGCCCCAGGCTCTTGAGCCAGGGCACTGGGGGACCAAGAGCCTCAGTTACATCCCCCTGACATCTGCATCCAGCCCAGCAATGACTGAGCTACTGCTGGAAGCCCCCTTGTCTCCCCTGCAGGAATGAGGAGGGTGCCATGGGTCTAACCCTGCCCTCCCTCCCTCCTTCTCCCGCCCTATTTCCTTCCCCCTCTTTCTTTCCCCCTCCCCACCAACTGCTCCGCAACATCTTAGAATGTAAAAAAATAATATTATTAATAAATAAATAAAACTTAAAAAAGAAGGTTAACCTATGAGCTAAGTTTTGAATCATGGTGGGAAGCAGTCTTCTATGTATGAATGAGAGAATATTCCATGCAGTAAAAACCAACAGCTTATATATAAGGGCAGAGACTAATGAAAAAACTTGACATAGCTTTATTTGGCTGGAACAGGGGCCCACAAATTACAGTTTGCCAAATCTGGCCTAGCCTATTTTTGTATGGCCCACAGCAAAGAATGTTTTTTTCACTTTTAAAGGGTTGTTTTAAAAAAAAAAAAAAAAATGCAAGGACCGGCCTGTGGCTCACTTGGGAGAGTGCAGTGCTAACACCAAGGCCATAGGTTTGGATCCCTATATAGGGATGGCCAGTTAGCTCACTTGGAAGAGCGTGGTGCTGACAACACCAAATCAAGGGTTAAGATCCCCTTACCAGTCATCTTTTGGTACAAAAAAAAAAAAAAAATGCAACAGAGACTGTATGCAGCCTGCAAAGCCTAAAACATTTGCCATCTAGACCTTTAAAAAAGTTTGTCAATCCTGCACTAGAACATAATTTACCTTGATGCAACAGAGACTGTATGCAGCCTGCAAAGCCTAAAATATTTGCCATCTAGACCTTTAAAAAAGTTTGTCAATCCTGCACTAGAACATAATTTACCTTGAAGAGGGCAGCAGGAGAAAAAGATGATTCTTGAGAAGGACAACCTTAAAAGCACGGCAAAAGAGGTAATGGGGAGCCTCCAAAGGGCTTTAAAAAGGAAATCAATATAATCATATTTGTGTTTTAGAAGGATTACTCAGGCAAATCTGTGAAGGATAAACTGGAAAGGAACAATAATGGAAGCAACAGTTGAAGACTACTGCAATGGTCCAGATAACAGTTGATTAGAGCCTGAGCAAAGGCAGAACTAAGGGAATGCAGTCAAGAGTACCAACTATCAACAGGTAGTGAGGAGGAGAACACAGAACGTGGTGAGGAGTGAGAAAAGGGAGGAATTGACACACCATGTTTCTGGCTTGAAGCACTGATAGCCAAAGGTAACAGGAAATACCAAATAAGAGAAAGAGAAGACAGAGGAAAAACTGAACTCAATTTTAGACATGCTAAGTTTGAGGCAACCTGACCTAAGTTGCCTTAAATGTAGAACCTTAAAGAAAGGCCTGCATTCAGGTAGTTTACTTGGAAAGTTATCCTGGGGCAGGAGTGAGAGTCATGGGGAACAAGTCAAGGAAAAGGAAATGTAAAGAAATGATGGAATTAAAAATCCACTATTTGGGGCCGGCCCGGTGGCGCACTGGAGAGTGCGTCGCTTGAGAGCGCGGTGGCGCTCCCGCCAAGGGTTCGGATCCCATGTGGAGACCGGTTCCCGCTCACTGGCTGAGCACAGTGCGGGCGCAACACTGAGGGTTGCGATCCCGTTGCCGGTCCCCGGTACGGGCGCGACACCGAGGGTTGCGATCCCGTTACCGGTCAGTAAAAAAGACAAAAAGGAAAAAAAAATCCACTATTTGGCAACAAGTAATCATAATAATTGATTCAAATAAAAATTACCAATGGATGCAAAAACTAGTGGGTAAAAGGTTGAGGAATAATAGGATATTACTGTTAGGTGACAATTTCCATAGGACTCTCATGTTTCTCAATGTCTTGCAAGCAGGGACACTAACTGCCTTTGTTCTGGAGGCTCCTTTCAAGGATATTTGCACAGCAGAAACTTGGAAGATAGAAATAGTGTCTTCCTTCTGAGCAAAGGACAGGTTGTTTAATGTCCAGTATAATAAAGACAATGTCTCCCTCTTGGGCAAAGGTCAAGCAGGCTTACTGCCCCTTATAAAAGATTCAAGTTTCCTAAGCTTGGGGTTCCTCTCCTGTAATGTAACTCCATTTGCACAGGAGTCATCTGGCCTTGCTCACATCACCCTGTGTGGAAACAGAGTTGGGAAACGAGCACAAATACTGATATACTGGCTACTGCTTTGCCATGAATAAGGAAGTCCTTTATCTCTGACCCAGGAGTCTTCTATCTTATGCCAGCATCCATAGCTAACTTGTTAATTTGCAAAACCCTTAATAGTTCTTGACAAATACATAGTTTCAAAGTACATCCCCACAAGATACATATTAATTAAAAGGGAAAAACTGGTAAATGCTACCTTAAGTGACCAAACATAAAATCACTAGTAATGGGATGTGTCTCCTGATATGATGTATTGAAAGGAAAACATTTCTCTGTGATATTCCTAAGCACAAGAAAACAAACAAATCCATATTGAGGGCCATTCTACAAAATAATTGTCAGTACTCTTCAAAATGTTAAGTCAAAACAACACAAAGGCTGAAGAACTTTTCAGATCACAGAAAACCAGAGACATTACTGAACAATCTTTGCTTTTAGGAAATAATTAGGAGGAAAGGGACATCATGTCTACAACTTACTCTCAAAAAGTTCAGGGAAAAAATGCAATAAAGATAGAGATAGAGAGAAAAGGGAAAAGCAAATGGTGTTAAATCTTAACATTTGAATAATCTAGGTGAAAGATAAACAGGAATTCTTTCTTTGTGCTACTCTTGCAACTTTTCTGTAGGTCTGATTTTCTGTCCAATGATAAGTTAAAGGGAAAACAAAAATATAAGTGACAGACATGAAATAATGTCCTTCCTGATCAAGGCTATTCTTTCAGGGTCACTTACTTGTGAATGAACTGTTGCATATCTTGGATATGGCCCAGAGCACCTAAAATCTAGAATTTTCAGGCATATAGTAAGTCCCTGGGATCATTTGACAGCATTAATAAAAATATATATATATTCATAAGCAGTGAGGGCAAATTCTCTCATTTAAAATTATTACTCAATTCATAATAGTTTTAATTTCTTCAATGAATAGAGACTAAAAGTAGAATTTTATTATGTGATCCGATAAATTTTTTGACAATAAAAAAGCCTTTTCATTCTTGAAAAGATAAAGTACTAGTCTATACGAGGCTCTATAAATAGAAATTAGAAAATGGAACTACAGGGCCGGCCCGTGGCTCACTCGGGAGAGTGTGGTGCTGATAACACCAAGGCCCCGGGTTCGGATCCCATATAGGGATGGCCGGTTTGCTCACTGGCTGAGCGTGGTGCTGACAACACCAAGCCAAGGGTTAAGATCCCCTTACCGGTCATCTTTTTTAAAAAAAAAAAGAAAATGGAACTACATAACCAGCAATATTCAGCCAATAAAAAGTAGTTTCTAGTCACAGGTTGCCTCATTTCTCAATTACTTTGTTTAACGTGTATATTTATAAAAGACAAAATAATATGTCTTCTCAGAAATAAAAGGCAGAATACACTAGAAGATAAGTTGTTAGTGCGAACAGTAACTGAGTTTATTGGTCAATTAAATGTATTGATAAGTGTATTTAACATTTTAAATACCTATATCATTAACAGGTTCTTTTACTAGTATTCTCTCCAGGGAATTACACTAAACTATTTCACATAAGAAAGAAACATTTTCATATAAATGAACCACCACATATTGTAAAGCTTTATAAACTAAACCTGCTATCTGAGGTGCCTACAAAACATTTATTTGGAAATACTAAAGTCTTGGGTATTTTCCAGCAGTATTGTGGACAAAGCATCTAGAGAATGTGTTGACTATAACACAAATCAGCATGTTAAATAACAAGCTTCATCTGACTTAGCAAAACGTTCCAACTTTTGGAACAGAAAATGACCTGATGGACATTTCAAAGCTGCTAGAAATCACCCTGCCAGTACAAATCTTTAACAAGGCTAGAAAAGAGTTAATTTGAAAAATTACATAAGGATTACATTTACTAAAGCAGATAATTCTCTAGATTTTTTAAACCTATATAAAATAAAAAATCATAAATGGAAATACTAACAGGTTGACTAAAGATAAAAAGTTCGCCTGAAGCTCTCTCTTTCTTGAAGTAAACTTATGATTAACAATTCAAATTTAGTTTAAAAATTTAAGTATGTAGGGGCTGGCCCGTGGCTCACTAGGGAGACTGTGGTGCTGATAACACCAAGGCCACGGGTTCAGATCCCTATATAGGGATGGCCGGTTCGCTCACTGGCTGAGCGTGGTGCTGACAACACCAAGCCAAGGGTTAAGATCCCCTTACCGGTCATCTTTAAAAAAAAAAAAGAAAGAAAGAAAGAAAGAAAACAAAATGCATTACTTTTCTGTTTTACAGGGAAATCTGTCCCCAAAGAATTACCACAAAACTTTTATTTCTTATAAAAATCTGTGTAACTATCTTTCAGACAACAACAAATATGAACTATTAGAGATGAAACAGGCAAAGTTCAAATGATCCTTACCAGAAGACCCCCTAACCTAATTTACCTTTGAAACAATTCAACAATTCAACAGTCAACTCCTAGATAAATAATTTCATCAAATGTCCACTGCTGACACAGCAATAAAAAGGAAAAACTACTGCTGCCTATAAGATTTTTATAAGAGGTAATGACTCAAAACATTTATAGAATCAAAGATCAAGTTCTACAAAATATTTCAAAACTATGGGCTACCCTAAACGACTAAAATTCTCATTTTGTAGTTCCAATAGTACAACATTCTACATTCACACCTGAAAGAGAACTATTACTCTAGAGTAATATATATCACAAGAATTAAAATTCAAAGAACCAGCGAAGCGAGAACAGTGGCTACCGCACCCCCCGACACATACACACACAACAGTCTGTCATTTGTAAGAGATGAAAAGACAAATATCTATCACATAAACTTGATTACAATACTTTCAGTTTTGAAAAATCTTTATCAAAGCCATTTTGGGGCTTGAAAAAATTAGCTGGAACAAAATGTCAACTATTTTTACTTTCCATATTCTATTAAGATCTTATATGGCCCTGATGTGTCTTACACTGCTAAATTCAATGGGTTTTTTTTTTCATTCCTACAATTATGTTTACTCTGAACTCAAACGCCCTTTCTTAGGAATTTAGTGAAGTACCTTCAAAAACCTTTCTAATGTAGAAATGCTTTTTTATTTTTGGCATCTGGCTAGTGTAAGGATACCAACCCTTGACCTTGGTGTTATAATACCATGTTCTAACCATCTGAGCTAACCAGCCAGTTCCTAGAAATGCTCTTTTTTAAATTTCAAAGTTTAACTATCATATATGTCTTGTCAACAACTGACAATAGACTTTCACAATTGCTTCAGAACTCTCTCTGGTATCAAGTCAGAAACAATAGGAGGAATAGAAATGAAAATATGTTAAGAAAAATAAAGATCTCTTTCTTATTCTCATGACAAATATGAGAAAGTGGACAGGGCAGAGATTTACAACAGGCCTCCTTAGGGAAGCCAGAAAAAGCTAAAAAAAACATGTAATTTACAAAGACCTAAAGAGGAAAGAAAACAAGCAGCTTCTCAAAACAGTACTCCCAATGAAAGAACACTGAATTCTTAGAAATCTATCAGAACTGCTTCTGTTTGGCTCTAACTACCTCTAATCATTAACTTTGTTAAGTGACACATTGTTGGGTTGCTTGTAATAAACTGTGCACCAAAACTGCAAATTGAGATGGATTTAGCATGGTTCACATAAATATTTCTTTCTTCTACTGAAAATTCCATAGAAAACTGAGATTTTTCTGTTTTACATTAGTGTAAAAAGCCACACTGCCACCAACACTGGTACTAAGATTTATATGTAACAGAACTGTAATGACAAGAAAAAATTAAGTCTTCAGATTTATCTGGCTGAAGAGGTTTTTAAAAATACACCATCAACATATTAAAAAGATGAAAAGATATTTAGAAAGTTTAATTCAATTTGAAGGTGCAGAAGTTACAAATGGCTAACACATTTTTAAGTTCAAAACTAAGGCTAGCCATTGATCCCATGGAATAAAATAAACAAAACTGAACTTAATCATTTGGCTGAAAATGGCTGCAAAGTAGTTACAGTTTACTGATGAGAAATTTGTTCTCAAATAGTAACTAAAAATTCATTAGCCAAAATTGACCTCTTGTCATTTTTCAGGCATTTGCACAAGAAGCTAGATACAATCTCAGATATGAAAATAATGATTGGATATTAGTTATATACAATGAATACACCAAAACAGTTATTTTATAACAATATTTATCATATAAATACTTAAAATGTTATTTATCCTTAGAACCTTGCAAACCGAATGTGTAAAAATTACCACGAAGCCAGTTTCACTACCTAGAACCATACTGCTAGAATGGTTATACTAATATGAAATTTAAAATGTTTTACCATTATGGGTCGGCCCGTGGCTCACTCGGGAGAGTGCGGTGCTGATAGCACCAAGGCCCCGGGTTCGGATCCCATATAGGGATGGCCGGTTAGCTCACTGGGTGAGCGTGGTGCTGACCACACCAAGTCAAGGGTTAAGATCCCCTTACCGGTCATCTTTAAAAAAAAAAAAAAGTTTTACCATTAAATCATGAAAAGATATATATCTCATTCACACCAGGAGAAGGTTAATTTTCAGTATAGCAATCATTTTTAAGTTATTTGACTACTATAAAATTTAAAAATATTCAGGGAAAGGGCCAGCCCGTGGCTCACTTGGGAGAGTGTGGTGCTGATAACACTAAGGCCACAGGTTCGGATCCCATATAGGGATGGCCGGTTAGCTCACTGGGTGAGCGTGGTGCTGACAACACCAAGTCAAGGGTGAAGATCCCCTTACCGGTCACCTTTTAAAAAAATTTTTTTTTTCAGGGAAAAAAACCCCTATTTCCTTCCAGTCATTTTAATGTATGCTTTTCTATATGTTTACAATCAAAATACATGTATAACTTAACATGCCAAGTTGTTCTTTTGTTTGTTTTTGGCAGCTGGCCAGTACAGGGATCCAAACCCATGACCTCTGTGTTATAAGACTGCACTCTAACCAACTGAGCTAACCAGTCAACCTCAACTATTATTTTAAATAACAGTATAACGCTCTACCCTATGTGCATATCATAATTTGGTGGACTACTTTTTCCAACTTTTTTTCACTACGTATATAAAGTTGTAATGAACATTTTCATATAAATAGTTTTAGTATGTTCCTAATATTTTCTTTTTTTTTTTTTTTAAAGATGACCAGTAAGGGGATCTTAACCCTTGACTTGGTGTTGTCAGCACCAAGCTCTCCCAAGTGAGCCAACCAGCCATCCCTATATAGGTATCCGAACCTATGGCCTTGGTGTTATCAGCACCACACTCTCCCAAGTGAGCCACGGGCCAGCCCTTATGTTCTTAATATTCTTAAGAATATTCTATGTATTTCCAGAAAAAGAAATTGATAAATACTGCCAAATTCTGCTTTGCAAAGTGCAGTTGTAATTTTTATTAATGTACCCACAGGAAACAAAGATTTTAAGTTTCAAACATAAACTACAATAGAAATAAGGATACCTCATAGGGAATACAGACAAAGGAATAGATTTGGAAATAACTCAGTTTGAGGCAACTATGGGGAAAAAATGTGGAGGTCATAGGCAGTTCAAAATATGGATTGGAAGCTCAGAATTGAGTAGGGGACCCTATGGATGCAATCATCTGAAGGAATATATGAACTATGAATAAAAAAAACTACTGGGGAGCTTGGTGGGAGTAATTTCACTATAGTGGCATGGACAGAACTATACTGGCAAGGGCTATGAAGTACACATTTAAGAAAACTGGAAGGAAACAGAAAAAGGAAGATAGGACCATAGACTTGAACAGACACAATTAAAAGATGACTACTTAAGATCCCAGATATTTGAGCATATTAAAAGGCTGAAGAAAAAGAGCCAATACTGTACAGGATAAATATACACAATTTTATCTGTCAATTTTAAAAAAGAAAAGATGTGGCCTTGTAGTACCAAGGTCACAGGTTTGGGCTCCCAGACCAGCCAGCCACCAGAAAAATAATTAATTAATTAGTTTATTAATTAATTAGGAAAAAAGAAAAGAAAAAGAACCAAGAAAAAGTGTAAACTTGAAGTTCTCGGAGAAGCTCAAGATGTTGAAAAACACAATTTGGGATGAATCAGACATAGGGAATAGGGAGTAATACTGAACAGATGGAGAGACATTTCTTTCCTTGAGAGAAGAGTGAAAAAACAAAGTGTGCACTGTTAGAATTAAGTTCAGAGGTAAAGGGCTGGAAATCTGAAGGAAGCTCATGCCTACTGACCTCCACACTGGAAACAGACTCAGCTGCTGGATGGGAGTAGAGTAGGATTCTGAGATACATTCACAAGTAGTTGGTCAGTTACCTATCAAGCTACTCAATAAAGATGCTATACTTTCATTAAGGTAGAGTATCACATGTTTGTATAGGTCTACTTTTATAATAATAATATATTTGATTCACTAGTGTCTATTACACACTTTAGGGGAAGAGTTCAGATCCTATTTTATATTTTTAAATGTAACCTTTCCCAAAAATGTTATTTATTAAGTTAACTTCTAAAAGATTATGAAGCAAGGTATTTCATTTTCTTCCCATTGAAACAATTTCAAGCTGGATATACCTTTCAGATGTGAGATACTTTTAAAGAGATTTTGCAAGTTACAGAGTAGCCATAAGAAATACTGTCAGAAATGCCACACTAGGCTTAGACAGGGCAACTCACGAGGTAAACACTCCAACAATTTCTATTCAAAGCTATTTGCAAACCAATTATGTTACTGTCCCAAACACCCTGAGTTTCCATACAAAATTGAACTTCAAATTTACATGTTTAAAATATCAAAATGTCACCAAACTGTCAAATTTCATTAAGAACATTGTATTATATACAATTATAATAGGGCAACACAATTCAATACTTGCCCTTTTGTACACCTCTGCTTTTAAGGACCTCAAGTTAAACATACTTTCAATTTACATAAATGAAGTACAAAAATAATATTCCTTTTGTATAGTGTTTCAAATAAGTTATAGCTAGCAATTTCAACATTCTTAAAAGTGCCTTAAAATGTTTTCATCTTTTATTTTCCTCCTACAGGTTGGCATAGGAATGAGGCTTGGAGGACTCTGCATTCTAAATTTAGGAGAAAGGGAATAGAGCTAGAAAAGGCAAACTTAATAGAATATTCTCAGGCAATGTGAGAACGAACAGTGCATGTCCAGAAGGAAAAACCATGAGAGAAAAAAAGAATTGGATTATTAGCCATATCTGAGAAATATGACCTTCTCTTGATTTAAATTAATGTGCAGTACCAATCTCTATAAGAGATTAGACTATTAAATTGGTTAGCCTTGATGAAAGTTTATCACAAAATAAAATTGATAAAAGTTTTGTTCCTGTTATTAAATGACTTTTTTTGGCTTTAAACACTACAAGGACAGCAGTGAATATTAATACACAACTTTAAGGTGAACTCTTTCTGACATTTTAATATTATTAATATTTCATATTTAACAAAATGAAATAAACAGGCTTAATAAGGTTGAACGTACTATATTTATTTTATTTATTTATTTATTTTTTTTTTAAAAGATGACTGGTAAGGGGATCTTAACCCTCGGCTTGGTGGTGTCAGCACCACGCTCACCCAATGAGCCAACCGGCCATCCATATATGGGATCCGAACCCATGGCCTTAGTGTTATCAGCACCACACTCTCCCGAGTGAGCCACAGGCTGGCCCGAACGTACTATATTTAAATAGTTATTCTTCTTAGGCAGTGTTTGTCCACTTTTTTCTAGGGCACATATACAAATATAAAAGAAAATTTACAGTACTTGACTAATTTCACTTACTATTTGCTCAAAGCTTGGACCATGTGTTACACTCTATATTCATAGCAAATATCTTGCCATTAATGGATATTCATATGTAATAGATAAAATAGTTTCCATGCAAATATTTTGTCATTCTTTTATCTGCTGTAGTAAGATTTCTTTCTTTTTGTGTGTGTGTGGCCAGTCTGTGACCCTGCTACAAAAAATACTTAAAGCATATTAAACAGAGATTATCCAACATTTTTGAACCCAGTATTATTCTTACCTAACTTTAAATTAAAATACAAAACTACAACTAATATACTGCAGAGACACTTAACTTATACTGTCTCCACTGAAATTATCTGATTATAAGTTGGCCCAAAACATGTTTTTGTTTTGTTTGGAGAACGCAGTGAAACATAGCATCATAGCTATAGGCTATATAGTGGCTATATAACCTGTAATTTTCATTATGATTTTGTCACTGTACCCTCTTTAATCTCAATGGAAGTTGTAATAAAACACATATTTAAAGCCCTCAGAAGTGTTAATTTATACTTTGGATGCCATGTTTCTAGAAAGTAGGTTCAATTCTCAATATGTTATCACTCTACCTAATTTATTAATTATTTAAAACTGTAGCATTATATATCTAAAGTCGTATAGTTTACCAAACCTACAAGACTCTCCTTGTATTATTAAGCAGATAACACACAGTCAAAACATACATAAAAATGCAATTTTTAGACCTTTATATAACTGCTTTATAAGATAGGAAAGATTTTGTAAGCAAGTTATTTCCTGCAAATGTTTCAAAGTTTACTATTTTGTTTCTAAAAACTCTGTAAAATATTTTGTATAATTTATGAATAATATGCAACAAAGTAAGGGAAAGTTAAACATTTTGAAAATTTAGCTGATCAATTACTTTTTAAAATTTCTAAAGTAGAATAACTGGCTAGTCAAATACAGCCAAATTTTATATTTTCTGTCAAACCTTAAGACAATTTTCTTGGTAATCCATATGTAATCAAATTTATCTATAATAAATAGCTACAAAATTTTTAAAAGAGTGACTCATACACTACTCATCTGATTATTTCTTTGCCTATCAAATCTAAACAATTTTTTCCAATTAAAAAAGGTGCTCCAGCATAAACAATTATACAAAAAAATAAAAATAAGGAATTATATCTGACCAGCCCTGGCAATCCTTTTCTTTCAATGTGACTAAGAGTTATACTAAAGAATCAGTCTTTCACAACTGAGATTTCTACCTAAAGAAAAAAGTATACCTCAAATGAGCAAAATACTACATTTACATTTATTATTCTTCCCTAAATTAAATCTCCACTTTTTTTAAGTGTAATCTTTTTGTCTAAAAAAAAAAAAATTCAAGGTTACCAGCAAAGAAAATGCACAGTAAAAGTGTACCTGGAAATCTAGTCTTTAATAGAAGACATGTTTACTTCAGAAGGTAAAATGGATTGTATGACAGATATCAACAAAGTCTGGGTTTTTATTCAGTTTGAAATGCTTAGATTCATAAATTACATAACATTAGTTTTATCTTTAAGGATCTCTAAACACTAAAAAATTAAGCCTATAAATCAAACTCATTTTAATAGCAATATTACAGGGCTGGCCGGTTGCTTAGAGAGCAGCTTCATAACACGAAGGTCAGGAATTCAGATCCCTATACTGGCCAGCCACCAAAAAAAAACAATAGCAGTATTATGTTCTTCAAACTTCTGATTTCATGTTAGGCCTGTAACGTAAGACTTTTTTGTAATTGTATACGAATTTTATCTTCCCTAAATTCTATATTAAGGTCAAGTCTTTCACATTGAATAAATAAACAAAAGACACAAAGAACAAGGGAAGCAAGAGGAGAAAAAAGGATTCAAAACTGAAGTCAAGGATGATAAACAGAGATGTTATTATTTCACAAAACTGACCATTTAGCAGGTATCACCAGCTTATTCTTAATCTTTCTCTCAAGCTACCACAATTTTTCACTGACTTTATAACTAAAAGAACTCTGGTCTCTAGGAACTTGAGCATTTAAATCGAAGCAGATTTCAGTCTTCCAAAACCAGTTAAACCAAGCACTTCCCCGTACAACCACCCAGCTTCCCCTACCTTACCTGTCCCACTGCCTCCCCTCCCACTGAGTCTCCCGCAAAAGGGAAAAATTCTCACTCTCTCAGAAAATTAGGGAAATCGGTTTTTTTTGTTTTTTGTTTTTTTTTTTTTAAAGATGACCGGTAAGAGGATCTCAACCCTTGGCTTGGTGTTGTCAGCACCACGCTCAGCCAGTGAGCAAACCGGCCATCCCTATATAGGATCCGAACCCGTGGCCTTGGTGTTATCAGCACCGCACTCTACCGAGTGAGCCACGGGCCGGCCTGAGAAATCGTTTGATTCAAGGTAACAAGATACATTTAAGTTCAAATGATATTGTCCTTGGTTTGTTTCATTTCAAAGACTTTCTACTGGAAAAAGACACCTTTAAAAAGTACTGGCTTGGCATTCACCACTAATATGAAAGACAAAGTAAATCTGCTTAATGGGCCAGCCCGTGGCTCACTCGGGAGAGTGCGGTGCTGGTAACACCAAGGCCCCGGGTTCAGATCCCATATAGGGATGGCCGGTTGGCTCACTGGCTGAGCGTGGTGCTGACAACACCAAGCCAAGGGTTGAGATCCTCTTACCGGTCATCTTTAAAAAAAAAAAGGCCAGCCCGTGGCTCACTCGGGAGAGTGCGGTGCTGGTAACACCAAGGCCCCGGGTTCAGATCCCATATAGGGATGGCCGGTTGGCTCACTGGCTGAGCGTGGTGCTGACAACACCAAGTCAAGGGTTAAGATCCCCTTACCGGTCATCTTTTAAACAAACAAAAAAAAAAATCTGCTTAATGATTTAACTGTCCCCGAACCACAAATGCCACTCTAAAAAAACAAAATTGTCAATACTCATTCTGTTCCTTTAATTTCCACAAGTAGTAAGAGCAGAGGCTCTAGGTCTCTAGCATAACAGTGGTGTCTCAGAATCAAGGCACTATGTCACTATTGTTTAGTGATATGTGACCCAAGAATCAACTGAGGAAAAGAGACTGATCTGCTAAAAAGCTCAAGGTCTAATTTGATAAACACATTGGTCCTACAGTGACTAAGATTCAAAAGAATAGTTATGAGAAAGATACAGAAGTGGTACACTAATATTAAGTTGTTTTCCTCCAAACCACTCTTAATTATACCAAGCCAACCAGAAGAAGTAAACTATTCTTCCTTATGTCAGCTACACAAGTGCTCTGACTATCCTAAAAACCTCCAATGATTCAAAACTTCTACTCCAAATATAAAGGTAGTAGACGAGATATATTTTTTAAGCAGCTGGATCCAGAACCAGTAAGGACATTTAAAATGATTCCTGTAGGGACGGCAGGTTAGCTCACCAGGTTAGATCATGGTGCTGATAACACCAAAGTGAAAGGTTCAGATCCGCATACAGGCCAGCCATCCAAAAACAAAAAACAAAGGAAAAGTACAAAATAATTCTTTTAGACTTATATTTGTATCATATACAAAGAGTTGCCCATGACAATGCTTTCAACAAATTAAAAGTTGTCCTCTCTATTCCCAGAGAGAAATACTACATCCCAGTTAAGGTGTAGGGGAAAGGGAGTACCTTTAAAAAATAAACACACTGATAGATTCCTCCACTTTAACAAAGTTCTAGTCATTTATCTTCAGAAGTAACTTCAAAATTAAACATACCACACTGAAGTCTCAACTATGGATATTAGGAAATTAGGACAGCTGCAACCCAGAAATTTTATAACACAAATATTTACTTTAGCAGTAACAATATAATCATATATAACACAATTATTCTGTGTCCTCTAATAGTTAAGAGGCAGGAATAAGAACATCTAAAAAAACATTTTAAATATGGAGAATTTCAAAGTTCCGTTTTTTTGTTTGGCTTTTTTTTATTCATACACGTGGGGTACAATGTTGATTTTCAATAATTATGTACAATGTGTGGTGGTTAGATCAGTATGGTTAGCTTATTCATCAAAGTTCCTTAGAACATCCTTAAATCTAAATATTGCTATGACATCTTTTCATCTCCAACTCAAACGTGAAGCTGCAATGGAAATTATATTTTTATGCCTTTGAAGCCTTTGAACTAACTACCAATAGTGCAATTCTACTCTATCTTATCATCATACTTGGTAAACTGTTCCAATGAGAACAGCACTTAATAAGTTAAGTCCTCTTACCTTACAAAATAAAGTTAACTTCAAAGTTACCAGAAGAAGTCATTCTAAAATCCAAATGGAAAATAACATGCAAACATGTATTCCACTAAATGGAAGTGAATCGGGTTTGGGAAACAGTATTTCGGCATTCTGAAATGCATTCTGAAATTTATATTTTCCCTTTCCTCCTTTCTATATGCTTTCTGTGTTCATGTATCAAATATTTAAAAACAAACGTTCAATCAAAAACTTCATTTGATGGCTGTTGCTTTTTCAAACTGGAAGAAAAACGGCTTTCAACAGCTTGCATTAAACATAAATACCTATATGGCCATGCCACACTTGCTACAGCAACCTATCTCTGTAATTTGCACTGTATTTTACGGTATCCCATGACAGAACATCCAAAAAATTAAAATAGCATGATATACAGCTTCTTTTCAAGCATGTTTACAAGAATTATCTCATAGAAACTATCCACTTTAATGTAACTCTAAAACCCCATGCCCAGAAGCCAATGACTGGTTTATAAGCAAGATAATGACTGGTTCAATGGAAAAAGTATTATGACAATAAACTAAGACTGGCTCACCATGTTAGGATCTGCTTGCCTAATATGTATGTTTAGCTACTGTAGTCAGCAACGTCCAAATATAAATTTGACACATTTAATAGCCAGTTCTGTTCTAGATTTCAAGCTCATCTTACCTTTTTAAAACATAGTTTTAATCTAAGGTTCTCTGGGAATATTTTTTTTCTTAGAAAATATATCCCCGAAAGTAGGGGGGAAAAACTTCAAGAACAAATTCTCCCCTAAGTACAAAAACCAAAGACATGTCCAAAAATCGCAAATATTTCAGCACATCTCTATCTTAACACGAATTAAAAATAAGTAAATTTCAAATATGAAAGAAAAATAAACCTCAAACAGGTTAAGCATATTTCATAAATAAGAGCTCCCTGTACTTTATGAATGTAGTCACAAATATGCCAAGAAAGACCTTGTTGATTTAAAAGTACAGAACTTTATTTTGTTGGTTAAATTTCAATTACTGGTAAGTGGCATGAAGGCATAAGATAATCAATAAAAGTATAAAGACTATTTTTTAAAAAGGCCGGTCATATTTTGTTTACTTAAAATACTAAGCTTAATCATGACCTATCTAAACCTTATCATTGCTCATTGTATAAAATTAGCACTGCACTTGCAAACATAAGCAGAATCTAGACTTATCAAACATATGGTGAGACGTGCCTAGCTTCTGAAAAATGAAATGAGAATGTAGGATTAAAATGTTTTAGTTGTCAAACAAACAAAAACCCACCAATCCTGCTCAAAAGCTTTCATCAAAATTTTGATAAGGAATCCTCTTTAAAAAATTTAAAGCGCCCAAGCAATTAAAACTTTGAAATTAACTGAAATGGTTTAAATATAAGCACTCCCACTGCAGAAGCTACAGTTTACATTTACAAGCAAATACCTAAAACAGGAAAAGGAGGAAGAAAAAAAAAAAAAACCCAGCCGATCTCCAAACTACTAGAAGGTGAGCATAAGCATAAGCACAAGCACAGATTGGTTTACCAGCTAACTTTTCCAGCCCTGTACCAGAAAGACCTTAAAACAAAGTTGACAACAGAACCAACCATGAGCTTTCCCTGTAAACAGGATGATACTCTGAAAAACTTTACTGTTGCTAATAGAAGTTCCTTATAAGCAGAAGCAGCGAACTGACAGGTGGAAAAATAAATGGGCAGCAAGAGGTTGTGGGAACACGGTTCAAGAACTGAACGTGTTGTGACTACTCTGTAACAGGTCCAAGGTAATTTACGCACACACCCTTTAGAGCAATTCCTCAAGCAGGGATATGACTGGGAAACAACAGACTTCCCCAACAGCACGTACCATTTTAAAACAGCCGTCTCCCTCCCGACAGGAAAAGAGACATTCTCATCCGAAGTCTTTCTGCCACTTCTCCCAGTGCGGCGAAGGGAAGCGGGCGGTCGCGGCCGTAACGAGAGAAGCCGGCAACAGCCCCGCCGCGCGGCCGCCACGCCTTCCTCCGGCCGCCGCTGGGGACGCGGAGCCGCGGATCACATTTCTCCTCCCCAACAATCACACGCACGCACGTCCCCAGAGTTGACACCCTCCAAGCCGGTCGCTCTGCGACGCTGGTGACGGGGCCACATAGCCTGGTACGCAGCTATCGGCTGGGGCGCTCAAGTGGCCTGCGTGCGTGCGCGTGTTTATGTTTGTTCCCCTTAATGAAAGGGAAGAGGTCTCCGTAGTTACGGCCTAGGGCTGCGGAGGGAAGAGAGGCCCCTGTGGGACTAAACAAAACTTCGGTTGCTGGGAAGAGCCGTTGCGCAACCTTGGCGGGGAGGCCGTGACCGCCCCGCCGGGCCAAGCGCGGCTTCCCGGAGGCTGCGCCACCGCGCGCAGGAACCACACCACGCGCGGCCCCCGCGTCCGGCAGCCTCGGGCCTGGCGTGGCGCCGGCCTCGAACGAGCCGCCAAGACGGGGCCACACGGCTGGGGCTGGGACGGAAAGGGGGAGACGAGAGCGCTGGGGATGCGGATGGGGCGCAGGACGCGCGACGAGTGCGGGCCGCGCCGGGGGTGACGGCCCGCTGGGGTCAGACTGAGAAGTCCGCTGACCACCCTGCCGCAGCCCCCACGAATGGAGCCGATCCCACCACCCCGGGGTGGGGACGCCCCTCGCCCGACTCCCTTACCTTCCTAGAGGCCCGCGCTCTCCCCTCTTCGGGCGGCCGCAGCCCTGAGCATGTCCGGGGTGGGGTGCGGGGCCGTGCCGGGAACAGGGAGCCAAGCGCTTCAGCAGGCGGCACCACCCAGCCCGAGCTCAGCCCCTCTCCGCGGCCGCTGCCATCTTGTCCTGGCGGCTGAGAGGAAACGGCGAAACACCCTCCCCCGACCGCTGCTGCTACTGCTGCTCTGGCTGTTGAGCGCCGGGCCCGTCTCCCTCATCTTCCTTCCCGGGGATTTAGGGTGGGGACAGTTTGGCTGGAACGAGGGGGAGTGAGAGGCCGGCCGGCCTCCGGCTTCTGGGGCCTACGGGCGGCGCAGGATGCGGGGCCTGCGGCGGTTGGGGCCCATTCTTGACGCCCCTGCCGGGAGAGGAGAAGAAAGACAGCGGGGAGAGGCGGCGACGGCGGGGCCCGCGGCTCGGTCTCCTCAGGTCGCCGCGCTGCCGGCAGTCGTCACGGGGACGGCTGCCGCCGGCCGCCC
>NW_007727010.1:55778-67207 GCF_000696425.1 Galeopterus variegatus
CCCCACTCTCCGGCCCCTCCTCCGCGCCCGCGGGCCTCGGCCACCGCCTCCGCAGCGCCACCGCCCGCCCGGCCGCGCTGCGCGCCGAGCCCGGGCGGCCGCGCTCCTCTCCGGCCGCGGCGCCTCCGGGAAGCCCCTCCCCGGGGTCCGCCCGCCTGCAGCCGCGCCCTTGTCACTCGGAGCCCGCCTGGCGACTGGTGCGAGTCAGACCCGCGGCTCCCTCACGCCAGCCCTCCGTCAGCCCCCTCTGCGGTTCTCAACCTCACTCTAGGCCCACTCGGCCAAAAACATACGTTTTGAAAAAGATCCCAACACCGAAAGAGGATTAAAATGCGGAAGCAGGATTTTACAGGCCATTCCAGATCCCGCGTCCTAATTCCCCCTTCCGCCCCTTTAGGATCTGTTTCTTGGCAGTTTTTTTAAGGGTCCAAAAATAAGAAAAGGTGAAATGCTTAGTCGAATAAACTATTTCCATCTAAAATAGGTCCTTCCCGTTCCCTCAACAAAAGACTCAAGAGAACTGTAAAATCAGGGTAAAGAACGGGGAAAAGGCCCTCTAGGAAATTTTTCAAGAGCATTTCTACAGTTCAAAACCCTGTAATTGTGCAGTTTGCCCACCTCTGCGTTGATAATTCTCCATCAGGTTAATCAGTCCCACCCTCAAAGACTAGTTTCCTCCTTGGAGACTAGGAAATCAACAGAAGTGTTTATTTCAACCCTCGTAATCATAGAACCATAGAAATCTAAAGATGAAAGAAACTTAGAAATCCTTAGTCCAAACTCTTACCCTAAAACAGGAGTTCAGAGAGGTTTCGGTGATGTCACCAAGGTTATTCAGCAAAGCCCTGGTCTCCACTCCCTCTCTCCTTTTCCCCAGGAAACAATTGACCTTCTGAATACCTATCATTCAAAGTTAATTGGTTCTGAATTAATGTCTAGCCTTTTGGAATGAAAACACCTTTCTCTCCGGGATGGAAGTGTTCGTTCTTTGTTTCCTTCATCGTCTTCACTAGGAGGATTGAATTTACCACCTATGTATTTATCCCCAGACATTTTCTATTGTAGTAACTGGGGCAGGGCAAAGGGAGTGGCAAGTTACTGCATATATAATACTTTACTTTTATTCCCTGATGCTTTTTAAACTGGGAGAAGAGTGTTTTGGAGAATGCCTTTAAAAGAAAAAAGGAGAGTATGCCCTGAGGTCATTGGAAATGACATTTTGGAATGACAGTTGTTTTCTTCAAGATAGGGAGCATAACCAGTTGAAAAGTCTTCCAAAATAGAAAAACAAAAGAATGACTGTTTATCAGAGAGATAGCAGCATATGAACCATTCCTTTTTACTTAGTATTTAGATACTTTTGATTAAAAAAAAAAAAAAGTGATGGTCAAAGGAACCAAAAAAGGAGAAAGTTACAATGATAGAAAAATCTATCGGAGAAACGGGAAATTTTCCACTAAAATTTCAAATTTTCAGAATTTTTGCAAGCATTTCTTTAGGCCATCTCTAATGGAGGCTTCCGTTCTCCATATCTGTCGCATTGCTACATCTGTGAAGAGGCTGAAAAGGGGGAGGAACAATTTTTTTTCCCGTTCTATCCCTAAACAATGGTACTCACTGCACTATAAATTCCAGGAGGGGATTCTGTCGTCTTTTTTTACCAGTACATTGCCAATGTTTAACACAGTCCTTGACTTAAGTAAGTGCTTTACTAAGTAAGTTCTAAGTAAATGTTGCTAAATGAGTAAATGAACATAAATTCAAGCCCTCCCCCACTTTATACCTATTATCTCCTAACTTAATCTCTTTACCTCTAATCTCTTCCCCCTCGAATCCACTCTAAACACAAACATCTGGATAGTTTTTCTAAGTCCCTTATTGAGCCATTTTATTAAGTTTGTAAAAAAAGAAAAAAAGGAAAATTTCTCATAATGCTAAACTCTTTTAAAATGCAGGCTACTGAATTGTATATGGAAAAAATTAATTATGCATAAAGATAGTACCCAAAAATTCAATAATCTTTTCATTAAAAATATTACCTAAATACTCACTATGTACCAGGCACTCTGTTATGCTTTGAGGATATAATGGTGAAAAGGGAGACACCCTGTGGGCCTATGCTCTCAAGAAAGTTGGCTTTTATTCAATTAATTACAATATTAATAAGCATTATGAAAAAGATGTACAGGGTGCAATGAGAGAATAGGAGGACCTAACTAAATGGGAGGGCGAGGAAGCCATAGAAAGCCTGGATTGCTTCTCATCCTCCGGGACTCAACTAAACACTTCCTCGAGGAAGAATCTTCTGACTTCCCTGACTAAGCCAAATTCCCATATGATAGCTTTCCTTTGTAGCATTTATCTATGCTATAATTTTAAATTTATTTTCCAGTTATTTGATTAATGTCTACCTTTTCCACTAAACTGAAAGCTCCATAAAAGTAAAGAGCACATCTTTTTTGTACTCCATTGTATTCCCAGCTCTAAGGCAGTGGTGCATAGTAGATGATCAACAGAACTGGCTACATCCAGGACCCAGTGTAAGATGAAAAAGCAGGGCCCATTGTTCAGGAATTATTGTTTCTAGGAGGATGACAGCAGAGCATTAAACCAAGCAAAGGGACCTTCTAAGCACAGGATCTGCGCAACTACACAAGTTGTATGAGTGAATTCATGAAGGAAAGTTGAGATCTGAAGTATACATAGGAATTAGACCAAACGGAGATAAGAGAGAACTGAGGCAGAAGAAAAGATATACGCAAAAGCCATATAGAAAAAAGGCAACACATGGGCCGGCCCATGGCTCACTTGGGAGAGTGTGGTGCTGATAACACCAAGGCTGCAGGTTCGGATCCTATATAGGGATGAACAGTTCGCTCACTTCGGAGAGCATGGTGCTGACAACACCAAGTCAAGGATTAAGATCCCCTTGCCGGTATCTTTAAAAACAAAAAAAAAGGCAACACAGAAATTTCAAGAAACTAAAAGAGAGTTTTTAGTCAGAGTGAAAGGATAAGTCCAAGTAGATGGGGGCAAAGGGAGAGACATGGGCCAGACTGGGATTTAGGACTTCATTCCATAAGCAAAGTAAACTACTAAAGGATTTAAGTAGAAACACCACATGATCAAAGCAGCCATTGCTCTTGGGTGTGAGAACCATGAGTGGGAACCACTTATTTTTCTTCTTTCTGCTTTTCCGTGTTTTTTGAATTTTCCTTCTAATGACTGCCAGTCTCATTCAGAGTAAAAGCTAAAAGCCTTACGGTGGCCTAAAATGGTAAGACCCTACTGGCGCACAAGGAACTCATCTATTTTCTGTCTGTTTACTCCAGCCACTCCTCCAGTTCCTCCAGTCACTCTCCCTCCCCCCTCAGATGACTAGATCACCTTCTGCCTGGAACACTCCCCAAGTATCCACCCACCTCCTTTTCACGTCCTTACTTAAATGTTATCTTATCACTGAAGCTTTCTTCAGCAAAAACCACCTGTGCTAAGTATACTCAAACTCCCTATCTTTATCTTTATCTCTTTCCTTAGGGTTTACTACCATCTCAGATACTATGGTATTATATTCTGTCCCTCCCTCCCACCTCTGGAAGGTAAGCTCCCTGAGGGCAGGAATTTTTTATCTGTTTTGTTAACTGCTTGATCCTCAGAGCCTAGAACAGACCCTAGCATACAGAAGGAACTCAATAAATATTTGTAAAATGACATAATGAATTTTCTGTTTAAGAAGTAAGAAGCCCTCCATAAACTCAGACTGCAAACACAATTGTTTGAAATCACCCAGACATGAAATCTAAGACCTCTTTCTTTCTCTTAGGTCTTCCTCCACTCTCACCCTCACCCCCACAAATTACTCCAGCCAAAGGAGACCAGTCTTCCTTGCACTTAACCCTGTGTTCCTTGCTGCCATTTTTCCTCACTGAACCACATATAGGTGTCAGGATACAGAAATGGCCCTCCACAGTCTCAGTAGATGATGCTGATGCTTCTGTACAAAACACTGAAAAACCTTGGAACTTTGTCAGAGCCTGAGTCATCAACTCATACTCCCCTTCCACAAGAAACTTGGTTTTTTCCCCTGCTCCAGATCCTATGTATCCTCCTTTCTCACCATTAGGCATTGGGGAAGTGAGAGATGGTATTTAGTCAACTAAAAAGAGCCCCTAACAACAAATTTCAAGGAGGAGACAAAGGCCTCTGTCTCGTCCCTCCCAGGAGGTCCTGGCTTCCTTATGCAAATAATCTACCTTCTTCCTGGAGACCAGTTTTGTATACCTGGGCCTCAGGGAGGGGCAACTGGAATGGAAAAAAAAAATTTTCCAGGACCGTGCCACTCCTATGTACTTTTGCAAAACTAAAGAGCCCACTCAAGTAACTCTTTGCAGCCCAAAGATGTTTTTCTCCCTTAAAAAAACAAACAAAAAACTCTTCCCACTAAATATAATACAGATAAAAATAATCTCATTAATCTGGAAGTTCACAATCTCACCATAATCTGTACTACAGAGAGCACAAGGCAAAAATCTCAGTAAAATTCATCCTTGAAAATCACCAAAATTACCCATAAAGTATATATATTGTTTTATATATACAACCTTGTACAATAACATGTATATATTAATGATATGCTACTTGCAGGTAGTCATAAATTTTCACATCTCACCTTTTGCAGCACTTCAGAAATTTTATGGAGATTACAACTTGTTTGCTTTTCCAGTCTCATCATAATCTTTTTTTTTTTTTTTAAAGATGACCGGCAAGGGGATCTTAACCCTTGACTTGGTGTTCTCAGCATCACGCTCTCTCTCCCAAGTGAGCTAACCAGCCATCCCTATATAGGGATCCAAACCCATGACCTTGGTGTTATCAGCACCACACTTTCCCAAGGCAGGCCCTTCATCATCATTTTTTAAAGACAAAGTCTAGTAATCATTCTTTGTCAAAAATTTTTAAAGCCCTCGGTTAATTCTTCAACTTCTTCCTTTAGAATATCAAAGATGCTAGCACATCCCCTCATCTGATACCCAAACAATGTCTCCATGGTTGAGGAATCCTTAAAATCCCTGGTATATTATTTCTGCAGGTTTTTGTCAGAATGCATCTTTCACATTTGATTGAATCCATTGCCCACAGGCATCAGCTCTTTGAGTAAAAAAGCCGGCCAGCACCCACACCGTTTACATTGTTTTCTCTCTCCAGGGCTCCTGTAGTTTAATTCTCAGAAGTTAAATATACTTATGATGCAATATAATGGATTAGCATGGTTTTTATATTAGAAAAAATGTTTAAACTAAGGTAATGCAAAACAGGCAAATAAAATAAACCGTCCATCTTGTTTTGATTTTGACATTTCCCTACTCACAAACCTTCAGACTGTCCATCAATCTTATTTTGATCTTGACATTTCCCTACTCACAAACCTTCAGACTATCATCTCACCAGCTAAAAACATCCATATTTCTTAGTTTGGCTGTTGAGGCACATCACAGTTGGACCCCATCAAGCACTTAGCCATTTTCCTATATTCCCTATGATCCCATCAAACTGTTCTTCTCCCTTCCTCAAATGATAACTTTTATTTCTCTATGTCTGGGCCATTTTGCCACCAATATTGCCCTCCCATACACTGAAATCATAATCGTCCTTCAAAGTCAAAGTTAAATGCTCATTCTTCCAAAAAGCTTTGATTAAACATCCCATCCCTAGGTGATATTTATTCACCCCACAAATTTTTTTTAGTTCCTACCATATGCCAGGTACTGTTCTGAATGTTTTTATTAAATAACTCAAGGATAACTATTACGATCCTCATTTTACAAATGAGGGAATTGAAGCACAGAGAGATAAAGAAGCTTGGCCAAGGTCACACAATATATGATGAATCTGGATTTGTACCCAAGCTGTCTAGCCTTAAGCATCTACTCCAAAATACAGATTTTTACTAAATGCCTCCTTGAAAGTATTTTTATAAAACATGTAGTCATAAAAGAGATTAAAATTCCACTTGGGAAGAGTTAAAATTGAGGATTGTGTTCCTGACAGTTCTTAGCATCAAATCATGGATATGGCAAACATTAAGCTGGTCAAAGGAAAGCAGAATTTTATAATCCTCTAAAATGGTACATGGAGAAAAGGCATCCGAGCTCATCTGGTTCCATCTTCTCCTTTTACAGATGAGAGAACAGAGATACGGTTAGTGAGAACAGAGGCTCAGACAGGTTTTATTACTTACCCAAGACCATACAGGTCCAGTCCTCTTGCCAGTCATCCCATTGATACATGAACATGACTGTTTGTATTCAGCTTTGAAATAGAAATGCCCTAATTTATTTCCAAATTTCTAATACGGTTAGTGAGAACAGAGGCTCAGACAGGTTTTATTACTTACCCAAGACCATACAGGTCCAGTCCTCTTGCCAGTCATCCCATTGATACGTGAACATGACTGTTTGTATTCAGCTTTGAAATAGAAATGCCCTAATTTATTTCCAAATTTCTTCTTCCCTCTCTTCATACCTGAGCTAGGGAAGCAGCCCCAGTTCCTCCCTATTCAATATTGACTGCCTATCTCCAGGTACAGTAGTTATCCATTCCTTCTACCTAAGCTCATGTGTCATAGTGAAATGTATAAGAGAAGTATGCTAGGACCATTCAGGAGAAGCCATGCTCACGTAACAAAAGTGGAGTGGTCAGTCATGCACAGCTGTGTAACAACTACAACAAACTACAACTATAACCAAAATCTTGCCTGTTGACACAGATTCCTCTGGGTTAGTGACATGTCTGGCACTTATGGAGAAATTCTTTGGGTAAGAATCTGTCCTCATACCACATCATAACCTACCCTGCATATATGTCAGTCAAGCTCTTCTAGGGGATATAGAGAACTGCTCCCAGAGTGCTACTATGAATGAAGCTAGTGTGGATGAACCTTGAGGATAGCTGTACCTGTAAGACTTTCTGAACGGACAACAGGAGGTCTAGGTAAAATTGCAAGTTTTAAGGTTGGCCAGTTGGCCCAGTTGGTTAGAGCACAGTGTTCTTTCTTTTTTTTTTTTTTTTTTTTTTTTTTTTTTTTTTTATTCTTTTTATTGTTAGAGCACAGTGTTGTAACACCAAGATTAAGACTTCAGATCTCCTTATTGGTCAGCTGTCAAAAAAAGAAAAAATAAATTGTGAAGTTTGAATTGGTGCTCTTTTAACTCCTTTGGTGCTTTTGTTTGTTTGTTTGTTTTTTGTGATGCCCCTTATACCACATTTCTCCTATACACCTGGTTTTTCTCTCTCCTTTGTTCAAAAACACCCCCTTCAAACTGCTTCAGATTATGCTCTGGCTGCCAAAAGTGCCCCCTACCCCCTCCCCAACACTCCTGTTCTCACCTGACATACAGAGACCCTTAACATTGAAATTACTTCGTTCTTTGATCAAAATACCCATTCCCCAAGTAAATTCAAGTTTAATCTTAAGAGTAGTATACTATTTAAAACATCCTTTTATTTCATGTTTTTAAATAGTCAAAGCAATCAATAGCCCAAACAAAGCCTTTGTTGGAATAAGAAAAAGGCACATCTTATGATGCTTTGCTTCCATCTGTCAAAAAATTGTCTTAATATACCAATTTTGTTATAATTGCCATCTGTCAGAAAAGTGTCATCATAAACATAATAAACAAATCTGTGATGTCTGCAATGTGAATCATGCCTGCCCCAATGCAGCAGCCCTGCTGATACAGCCTTTCTTGTCTCCTGACTCTCCCAGGAAGTGGTGTAAGGAGACTGGACAGGAATCAGGAGACTCCTCAGTGAACTCCTCAGTTGTGTGACTTGGGACACATTTTTCCTCATCCTCAAATTTGATATAATAATGTCTACCATGCAAGGAAGCTGAGGATTAAATGAGATAGCATATGCAAACCTGATGTATGGCAGGAGCAATATAAAAGTTGGTTGAATCTAAATGTTAAAGAATATATAATTTCAGGGCTGGCCTGTGGCTCACTTGGGAGAGTATCGTGCTGATGACACCACGGCCATGGGTTCGGATCCCATATAGGGATGGCCGGTTAGCTCACTTGGGAGAGTGTGGTGCTGACAACACCAAGTCAAGGGTTAAGATCCCCTTGCTGGTCATCTTTAAAAAAAAAGAAAAGAATATATAATTTCAAACTAATTGGAGAAGATATTCAGGGTAACATTGTTCAATCTATGTCCTTTTTAAAGTCAGCCCCAGAAGTGGGGAAGCAAAAGAGAAGGTCTGAGCTACCAACAGAAACGTCTGCTTTTCCTCAACATTTCCCTTCTCAGCTTCTGCCCTCCGTTCTCTTCTCTTTTTCTACCAAAAGAGGAATTAGTCACTCTCAAGCTTAGACCTCTCTTCTCACCTCTACTCTATTCGGTTTTATAACTGGACCATGGTTTTTGTTCACTTTCGAAAGTGAAAGTTTTCTCATTCAAGAGAATTTAAGAGAAGAGAATTGTCTTGCCCTAAATGCAGAATCCCAAAGTCTATCCTGGGGGTATGGCCCAACCAGAAAATTTAGAGTCCTGACTGTCTGGGTTCCTCTCAGTTAATACTCAAATATCAACTGAAATTTCTACTCAGACCAAGTTTGCATATTTCTATCCCTAATTGACCCCAAAACTGCCTGTTTTGCCTCCAATAAATTTAAGTATAGTTATTTATGTCAACTGCTTACTACCCATACGTTTAAATTACTATGTAGCATAATCATTACACATATTATCAAATATATATAAGGTGATGCATCATGTTTGTTTCTTAAAACTCTCAACACTGGGCCGAGCCCGTGGCGCACTGGGGAGAGTGCGATGCTGGGTGCGCAGCACCGCTCCCGCTGCGGGTTCGGATCCTATATAGGGATGACCAGTGCTCTCACTGGCTGAACGCAGTGCGGGCGGTCTCAAAAAGGACAAAAAAAAAAAACAACTCTCAACACTGCTTAGTATTTTCAGTCTTTTTTTTTTTAAAGATGACCGGTAAGGGGATCTTAACCCTTGACTTGGTGTTGTTAGCAACACGCTCAGCCAGTGAGCGAACCGGCCATCCCTATATGGGATCCGAACCCGTGGCCTTGGTGTTATCAGCACCGCACTCTACCGAGTGAGCCACAGGCCGGCCCAGTATTTTCAGTCTTCACGGTTATTTCTGTAGCACAAATACGTGTCTTCAAAATAACAGATAAAACATTATTTCTAAGATTGTAATTGGAATTAAGACAGCAATATATTTTCTTTTCTAGTAGTAAAAGAATACATTTGCAGAAAGAAAAAAATACAAAAAGAAGGGGAGGGGAATCATTAAAGGACCTATAAGATTATGGGGGAAGGAAAAAACAATTATGGGGAAAGCAATCAAATGTTAAAGCAAAAAATAAAAATGATATATTTTTTCACATAGAGTACAATTAGTTCTCATTGCAGTAAAATTAAAGGAAATGTGTAACAAAATTTAAACAATCATTTCTTCATTTTTTATTTTTTATTTTTTTCCCTTTTTGTCTTTTTTCGTGTCCCGCAACGGATCGCAACCCTCAGTGTTGCACCCGTACCCCGCTCAGCCAGTGAGCAGGAACCGGTCTGTATGTGGGATCTGAACCCTCGGTGGGAGCGCCGCCGTGCTCTCAAGCGGCGCACTGTAGCAGTGCGCCACTGGGCCGGCCCAATCATTTCTTCTTTAATCAGCATACTAAGAATTACAATATAAAGTTCATTTTCAGTCTGCAATCAGACCACAGAATTTCACTTAAAGTGAGGAAGATGTAATAGATTGAATTATGTCCCCCCAAAACTCATTGAAGCTTGAATTGTGTTCCCCAAGTTTTATGTATTAGAAACTTGGCCCCCACTGTGACTGTTAAGAGGTTGGGAAATCCTAGTATGGTAATTGAATGGTGGAGCCTTGAAGAGGTCATTGGATTGTAGGACCATGCAGTAGTGAATGGATTAAAAATGGTGGTCAGGGCATGGTTCTAAGGCCTTAAAAGAAGAGGAGAGTCTGTCTTTCTCGCTCTCTGCTCTGTCTGCTTCCACCATCTTGCAATGTGAGACCCCTGGGTCACTATCATCACCACCAGATGGACTTTGGACTTCCCAGACTCAGAAACTGTAAGTAATAAATTTTGTTTTCTTTATAAATCACCCAGTTCCAAGTATTTTGTTATAAGCAACAGAAATAGACTAATACAGAAAACAATTCATTCTTTTTATAATAAGTAGTAGAATATTCCAAAACTGCAAAGAAAAATTTAATTTATCTATATAGTTTATTGTATTTAAAATATAAATTATATAATGAGCTAAAATGATGATATACTAATGTAGTTCTTATAAAATGGATATGATAGGAAAATAATACTTTAAAATAATATTTCTTTTTTTTTTAAATAATATGTCTTACATAAGTCATCTAGATTCAGAAAAAAACAATTCAATTGCTTGACAGTTACATACTAAATTCAGAGACTAAACATATATTTTCCCAAATATCTGAAAAACCGAAGTATTCTGTAAAATCTGCAAAAGGATGAATACTCTCATGATTGTCACTGTGTTTGTAAATTTATTCCTTGCCCCAGAAACATTTAAAATTTAAACCCCCCACAGTTTCATCTTCATTAAAACAATACACTTATATTATTGAAACAAAGAGACCATGATCTACCCTAGTATAATTGGAAGAAACAAAATCTACGGTATATGTTTATGAGTATATTACCTTGTCTATCTATGTTATTATCCTTAACCAATTTAGAGATTTCTGTAACACTTTGTGTGATGAATACTCTCATGATTGTCACTGTGTTTGTAAATTTATTCCTTGCCCCAGAAACATTTAAAATTTAAACCCCCCACAGTTTCATCTTCATTATAACAATACACTTATATTATTGAAACAAAGAGACCATGATCTACCCTAGTATAATTGGAAGAAACAAAATCTACGGTATATGTTTATGAGTATGTTACCTTGTCTATCTATGTTATTATCCTTAACCAATTTAGAGATTTCTGTAACACTTTGTGTTAAGGGGTTTTATGAGTTGTGATCACAAATTAGAGAACATAGAGGCATTTGAAATCTCTCCAGTCAGAGCTGGTGTCAATTATAAGCATCAGATCATCTTTCACCTACACTATTGTTCCTTAATATTACTGTGCCTTGGTTTCCCCAGCTATAAAATGGAGACAGTATGTAGTGGATTGAATTATGTCCCCCCAAAAGTCATTGAAGCTTGAATTGTGTCCCCCAAGTTCTATGTATTAGAAACTTACGGGCCGGCCCAGTGGCGCACTGGAGAGTGTGCCGCTTGGGAGCGTGGCAGCGCTCCTGCCGAGGGTTCGGATCCCATGTGGAGACCGGTTCCCGCTCACTGGCTGAGCACCGTGCAGGCGGCCCACCGAGG
>NW_007727010.1:67334-73250 GCF_000696425.1 Galeopterus variegatus
GGTCAGTAAAAAAAGACAAAAAGGAAAAAAAAAAAAAAGAAACTTAGCCCCACTGTGACTGTTAAGAGGGTGGGAAATCCTATTATGGTAACTTAAAGGTGGAGCCTTGAAGAGGTGATTGGATTGTAGGACTGTGCAGTAGTGAATGGATTAAAAGAGGAGAGTCTGTCTCTGCTCTCTCTGCTTCTACAGTCTTGCAATGTGAGACCCCGGGGTCACTGTTGCCACCGCCAGATGGACTTTGGACTTCCCAGCCTCAGAAACTGTAAGCAATAAATGTCACTGAGTTTCAGGAATTTTGTTATAAGCAACAAAAACAGACTAATACACAGTAGAATGACACATACCTCACAAGGTTGTTCTGAGGATTAAATGAGTTAATGGCTGTTAGTGCTTAGAACAGTGGCTGGCACAGGAAAAGAATGAATAACTGTTGGCTTCCATCATCACCACCAATCTCGTTGCTACTGTTTTGTCCACTTATAGTCCATTCTCAACACAGCAGCCAGAGTGATTATTTGAAGATACAACCCAACTTATACATCCCTCCATTTGAATACATTAGTTTTAAAAATATGTCCACAAATTATTTTATACTCCTCTCTTCAAGAAGTGGACCTTAGGGCTGCCCGTGGCTCACTCGGGAGAGTGTGGTGCTGACAACACCAAGTCAAGGGTTAAGAAACCCTTACAGGTCATCTTTAAAAAAAAAAAAAAGAAGTGGACCTTAATTCACCTCCCTTTGAATGTGGACTGGACTTAGTAACGTTTTTTTTTTATTCACATCTCATTTAATTTAGTAACTTGTTTTTAACAAATAAAATGAAGTGGAAATGATGATGTGCAGCTTCAGACTAGGTCATAAAAAGGTACTGTGGCTTTCACCTTAATATCTCTCTCATCACTTTTCCAACTGCTATGCTGAGAGCAGCCCTGTAGAGAAACTCACATGTCCAGGAACTGAGGCCTCTGGTCAATAGACATATGCAAGAGCTTGGAAGCAGATCCTCCAGCTTCAGTTAGACCTTCATGTGAGTGCAGCCCTGGCCAACACTGAGTATAACTCCCTTAAGACTCTGAGCACGACCACCCAGCTTAGCCCCTCCTGAATTCCTGACCCATAGAAACTGTGAGATAATAAATGCTTTCTGTTTTAAGCCACTACGTTTTGGAGGTAATGTGTTCCATATCAATAGATAATTAACCAAATCACCCACTATGTGCTAGACAATGTTCTAGGCACTGGGGACACAATGGTGAGCATCGATGCTCTCATGTGGCACTTGCATTCTAGTGGGGCTGACAGAATATAAACAAGTAAAGAAATAAAGTCAGGTATCAATGAATGTTCTAAGAAACATAAAGTAAGAGAGAGATATAGAGTGCCTGCAGATTGGAGAAGAGATATGAGGGCCGGGGTAAAGCATTTTTTATTTATTTATTTATTTATCTATTTTAAAGATGACTGGTAAGGGGATCTTAACCCTTGACTTGGTGTTGTCAGCACCACGCTCACCGAGTGAGCTAACCAGCCATCCCTATATGGGATCCGAACCTGGGGCCTTGGTGTTATCAGCACCACACTCTCCTGAGTAAGCCACGGGCCGGCCCAGGTGGGTAAAGCATTTTTAGATAGGATGTACAAGGAGACATCTTTTTTTTTTTTTCCTTTTTGTCTTTTTTCGTGACCGGTAACAGGATCGCAACCCTAGGTGTCGCGCCCACACCGCGCTCAACCAGTGAGCGAACCGGTCTCTATATGGGATCCGAACCCTCGGCGGGAGCGCTGCTGTGCTCCCAAGCACTGCACTCTACCGAGTGCGCCACCGGGCCAGCCCCACAAGGAGACATCTTTAAGCAGAGACCTGGATGACGTGGGAGGAATAGTTTGGGTTTTTGTTGTTTTCAGGCAGATGAAATAAGAAATGTAGAGACCCAAAGGCACAAAAGAGCTTGACATATTCCAGGAACAGCCAGAAGGCCAGTGTGGCCTTGGAGAGAGTGGAATGAGGTGAGGTCTGTGAGTAACCGGAGAGACCATATTGCTTCTCTGCTTGAAGTGATAACCATTGAAATGGGAATAACACCCATGCTCCTTCCTGTGGGCCACAAAATCTACCTCTCTGTCCTCATCCCCTGCCATGCTACCCCTAAGTTACTACATCCCAGGTGCACTGGCCTTCAGCTAGTATTTACCACCCTCCAAAAATTCTTGTTCATTTGCTTACGTTATTCTTTATTTTATCTCTTCCTATTAGAGTGTAAGCCCCACCAAAGCAGTAGGCTCTCAGAAAACCTCATGGAAGGAAGGAAAGGGATGTATTCCCTTAAGACATTGGCCACAAAATCACAGCCTGACATATTCTACTACAAGAGCTTGCAGTGACCTTGGCACAGAAGAGCAAATCAACTCCCACAGAGTGGATAAGCCCTGAGCCACAGATATCTAGAACTTTGGCAGTTTGAGTGGACACCCATGCAGTCACATACTCACTCACAGGCTTATAGGATTCCAAAAATTATGTAATTGGCTCCAGCAGATGAATTTTCCTCCTCCATCCAAAATAAAGATAGAAATGCACACATCTACCAGATTGATTGAAGAATTCTTTTTCTAGGACCAGCCCGTGGCTCACTTGATAGAGTGTGGTGCTGATAACACCAAGGCCATGGGTTCGGATCCCAATATAAGGATGGCCAGTTGGCTCACTTGGGAGAGCGTGGTGCTGACAACACCAAGTCAAGGGTTAAGATCCCCTTACTGGTCATCTTTAAAAAAAAAAAAAAAAAAAAAGAATTTTTTTTCTAAAAAGGATGTGTAATTTATTATATTTTTAAATATCAGCAAAGTAGGCCCGTGGCTCACTCAGGAGAGTGTGGTGCTGATAACACCAAGGCCCCGGGTTCGGATCCCATATAGGGATGGCCGGTTTGCTCACTGGCTGAGCGGGGTGCTGACAACACCAAGTCAAGGGGTAAGATCCCCTTACTGGTCATCTTTAAAAAAAAAAAAAAAAAAAAAGAATTTTTTTTCTAAAAAGGATGTGTAATTTATTATATTTTTAAATATCAGCAAAGTAGGCCCGTGGCTCACTCAGGAGAGTGTGGTGCTGATAACACCAAGGCCCCGGGTTCGGATCCCATATAGGGATGGCCGGTTTGCTCACTGGCTGAGCGGGGTGCTGACAACACCAAGTCAAGGGTTAAGATCCCCTTACTGGTCATCTTTAAAAAATAAAAAAATATATATCAGCAAAGTATATTAAAAGTTATAAAGAAAACTTTCACAGGGAACAAAACTCAACTCCTGTTATTTGCTCTCTATGTACCCTTGGGCAAGCTACTTAATCTCCTAAAGCCTGTCTCTTTCTTCATCTGTAACTAAGGAGATAGTAATGCCTACCTCATAAAATTGTAAAAATTCAATTAGATGCCAGAGAATGGTTAGCAAAACAAAAAAACAAAAAAAACTCTATATGGATGGGGGTATCAGGAAGCAAGTAAAAGAACTCCCAAAGACAAAGCTGGAACATTCTGAGCAACAAAACAAATAAGTAGTATTGGACTATAACCCAAAGTATAAATAAGTATCCATGAGTCTATATTTATATAAATAAATAATTGAGTAAGTAAATAAATGAGGAATAAGAGACACACATCCCATGCAGAAGAACTTCAAATAATTCATGTAGATACTCAACTTTCAAGGAGGGAGACTGTACCTCCTGACTCCTAAAGTGCAGGCTGCCCATAGTGACTTCCTTCCAAAGAGTATAGTAAAAGTAAAGGGTCGTGGAGAAGAGCAACTTTCCCCACTAACAAACACTACTTTAGCCACGTGATCAAGGACAACGTCAACAGTGATAAATCATATTAATATGATGGATCTTTGACATATTTAATGAAAATGGCAGTTTACCTCTCTTTTTCCTCCCTAAAATCCATAACACCAGTCTCATCATGCGAAATGCATCAGACTAATTCCAGTAGAGGTTCATGCTACAAAATAATTGAACAGTACTCCTCAAAACAATCAAAGAAAAATAAGGAAATTCTGAAAAACTGACACAGATGAGAGGAGCCTAAAAAGGCAAAACAAGTAAATGTAATGTGGTATCATGGATGGGATGCTGGAACAGAAAAAACATTAGTTAAAAATGAAAGAAATCTGAGTAAACTATGGACTTTAGTTAATGATAATATACCTGGGCTAGCCAGTTACCTCAGTTGCTTAGAGTGCAGCCTTATAACACCAAGATCATGGGTTTGGATCCCCATACCAGCCAGCTGCCAAGAAAAAAATAATAATATCAATATGCCAATACTGGTTCATTAATCGTGGTAAATGTACCATGCTAATGTAAGATGGTAATAATAGGTGAAACTGTGGGAGGAGGAGTATTTGAGAACTACCTACACTGTGTTCTCAATTTTTCTTTTATTTTGTTTCTTTGTTTGTTTTGTTTTGTTTCTTCTTTTTTCGTTATTCTTTACCTTTATCTTTTTTTTAATCTTTTTTCTTTTTCTTGTTCTCAACTTTTCTGTAAATCTCAAAAAAAAAAAGTTTGTTTTTAAAAGTTCAATTAGAAAATGTATTTAGAAAATTTATGTTAAGGGCTGGCCCCGTGGCGCACTTGGGAGAATGAGGCGCTGGGAGCACAGCGATGCTCCCGCCACGGGTTCGGATCCTATATAGGACTGGCCGGTGCGCTCACTGGCTGAGCGTAGTGCGGGTGACACCACACCAAGGGTTGTGATCCCCTTACCAGTCACGAAAAAGACAAAAAAAAAAAAAGAAAATTTATGTTAAGTCTTCAACATTGTTCCTGCTACTCTTCATGGATAGTGTAGTTTATCTAATCTTAGACATCATTTTTTTTTAGCGGCTGGCCAGTATGGGGATCCAAACCTGTGACCTCTGTGAACCCGCGACCTCTGTTATCAGCGCCATGCTCTAACAAAGTGAGCTAATCGGACAGCCCTAATCTTAGATATCATCGAAAGTAAGGTGATCATCATTATTTTATGGGCCAGTAGGAAAGAAAAACTGCTGCCAATTAAATCATGACAGAATATTTTAGACTGGTCCTATGAGATATATAATTTGCTCATGGCAGCCTCCCATTGCTTTGAAACAACTTTATCATTTATGACTATCTTACTTTCTTCTCTCTCATAAAGAATTTGATCATTCCTTTGCAAAAAAAAAAAAAAATATGAAATTACAGTTATTCCCCAAATGACAAGTATTCATTTCACTAAGTATCAAACTTATGCCCCACTGCTCTGTGTCTGTGCCTTGCTGCATAAACAATAAATTTTTATTTCAGTGAAAAAATCAAAGTACTATCTTTCCCCAAACATTTTAAACAATTACACTCAACACCTTAGTACCAACAATGCACATAACTGAATTAAGGTGATGACAATTTGAACAATTATGACCAAGTTCACCTATGCAAGGCAAAGATAACGAGATCACAAATGCTCCCTGGTGGATAGTGATTCTAAGATGTCATAAATTATAAAATAAAAGCAGCATCCTGACTTCAGAAATGTTAAAATGTGGAAATGTGTATTTAAAGGGTTTAGATAAGTGACTGTGATACAGCCATATAATGGATGCACTGCAGAATAAAAAAGAATAAGATAGACCTATATTTACTTACATATAATAATTTCTAAAACATTTTTATGTCAGTTATAATGATCTATCTCTGTACAATAAAAAATAATAAATACATTAATGTTTTCATATGTTCGGGGCCGGCCCGGTGACGCACTGGATAAGTGCGCTGCTTGGGAAGCGCGGCGGCGCTCCCGCCCGAGGGTTCGGATCCCACATACAGACCGGTTCCCGCTCACTGGCTGAGCGAGGCGTGGGAGCAGCACTCGCGAGTTCTTATAAAATGGATA
>NW_007727010.1:73260-82587 GCF_000696425.1 Galeopterus variegatus
CGGTCCCCGGTATGGGCGTGACACCGAGGGTTGCGACCCCGTTACCGGTCAGTAAAAAAAGACAAAAAGGAAAAAAAAAAAAAGAAACTTAGCCCCACTGTGACTGTTAAGAGGGTGGGAAATCCTATTATGGTAACTTAAAGGTGGAGCCTTGAAGAGGTGATTGGATTGTAGGACTGTGCAGTAGTGAATGGATTAAAAGAGGAGAGTCTGTCTCTGCTCTCTCTGCTTCTACAGTCTTGCAATGTGAGACCCCGGGGTCACTGTTGCCACCGCCAGATGGACTTTGGACTTCCCAGCCTCAGAAACTGTAAGCAATAAATGTCACTGAGTTTCAGGAATTTTGTTATAAGCAACAAAAACAGACTAATACACAGTAGAATGACACATACCTCACAAGGTTGTTCTGAGGATTAAATGAGTTAATGGCTGTTAGTGCTTAGAACAGTGGCTGGCACAGGAAAAGAATGAATAACTGTTGGCTTCCATCATCACCACCAATCTCGTTGCTACTGTTTTGTCCACTTATAGTCCATTCTCAACACAGCAGCCAGAGTGATTATTTGAAGATACAACCCAACTTATACATCCCTCCATTTGAATACATTAGTTTTAAAAATATGTCCACAAATTATTTTATACTCCTCTCTTCAAGAAGTGGACCTTAGGGCTGCCCGTGGCTCACTCGGGAGAGTGTGGTGCTGACAACACCAAGTCAAGGGTTAAGAAACCCTTACAGGTCATCTTTAAAAAAAAAAAAAAGAAGTGGACCTTAATTCACCTCCCTTTGAATGTGGACTGGACTTAGTAACGTTTTTTTTTTATTCACATCTCATTTAATTTAGTAACTTGTTTTTAACAAATAAAATGAAGTGGAAATGATGATGTGCAGCTTCAGACTAGGTCATAAAAAGGTACTGTGGCTTTCACCTTAATATCTCTCTCATCACTTTTCCAACTGCTATGCTGAGAGCAGCCCTGTAGAGAAACTCACATGTCCAGGAACTGAGGCCTCTGGTCAATAGACATATGCAAGAGCTTGGAAGCAGATCCTCCAGCTTCAGTTAGACCTTCATGTGAGTGCAGCCCTGGCCAACACTGAGTATAACTCCCTTAAGACTCTGAGCACGACCACCCAGCTTAGCCCCTCCTGAATTCCTGACCCATAGAAACTGTGAGATAATAAATGCTTTCTGTTTTAAGCCACTACGTTTTGGAGGTAATGTGTTCCATATCAATAGATAATTAACCAAATCACCCACTATGTGCTAGACAATGTTCTAGGCACTGGGGACACAATGGTGAGCATCGATGCTCTCATGTGGCACTTGCATTCTAGTGGGGCTGACAGAATATAAACAAGTAAAGAAATAAAGTCAGGTATCAATGAATGTTCTAAGAAACATAAAGTAAGAGAGAGATATAGAGTGCCTGCAGATTGGAGAAGAGATATGAGGGCCGGGGTAAAGCATTTTTTATTTATTTATTTATTTATTTATCTATTTTAAAGATGACTGGTAAGGGGATCTTAACCCTTGACTTGGTGTTGTCAGCACCACGCTCACCGAGTGAGCTAACCGGCCATCCCTATATGGGATCCGAACCTGGGGCCTTGGTGTTATCAGCACCACACTCTCCTGAGTAAGCCACGGGCCGGCCCAGGTGGGTAAAGCATTTTTAGATAGGATGTACAAGGAGACATCTTTTTTTTTTTTTCCTTTTTGTCTTTTTTCGTGACCGGTAACAGGATCGCAACCCTAGGTGTCGCGCCCACACCGCCCTCAACCAGTGAGCGAACCGGTCTCTATATGGGATCCGAACCCTCGGCGGGAGCGCTGCTGTGCTCCCAAGCACTGCACTCTACCGAGTGCGCCACCGGGCCAGCCCCACAAGGAGACATCTTTAAGCAGAGACCTGGATGACGTGGGAGGAATAGTTTGGGTTTTTGTTGTTTTCAGGCAGATGAAATAAGAAATGTAGAGACCCAAAGGCACAAAAGAGCTTGACATATTCCAGGAACAGCCAGAAGGCCAGTGTGGCCTTGGAGAGAGTGGAATGAGGTGAGGTCTGTGAGTAACCGGAGAGACCATATTGCTTCTCTGCTTGAAGTGATAACCATTGAAATGGGAATAACACCCATGCTCCTTCCTGTGGGCCACAAAATCTACCTCTCTGTCCTCATCCCCTGCCATGCTACCCCTAAGTTACTACATCCCAGGTGCACTGGCCTTCAGCTAGTATTTACCACCCTCCAAAAATTCTTGTTCATTTGCTTACGTTATTCTTTATTTTATCTCTTCCTATTAGAGTGTAAGCCCCACCAAAGCAGTAGGCTCTCAGAAAACCTCATGGAAGGAAGGAAAGGGATGTATTCCCTTAAGACATTGGCCACAAAATCACAGCCTGACATATTCTACTACAAGAGCTTGCAGTGACCTTGGCACAGAAGAGCAAATCAACTCCCACAGAGTGGATAAGCCCTGAGCCACAGATATCTAGAACTTTGGCAGTTTGAGTGGACACCCATGCAGTCACATACTCACTCACAGGCTTATAGGATTCCAAAAATTATGTAATTGGCTCCAGCAGATGAATTTTCCTCCTCCATCCAAAATAAAGATAGAAATGCACACATCTACCAGATTGATTGAAGAATTCTTTTTCTAGGACCAGCCCGTGGCTCACTTGATAGAGTGTGGTGCTGATAACACCAAGGCCATGGGTTCGGATCCCAATATAAGGATGGCCAGTTGGCTCACTTGGGAGAGCGTGGTGCTGACAACACCAAGTCAAGGGTTAAGATCCCCTTACTGGTCATCTTTAAAAAAAAAAAAAATATATATCAGCAAAGTATATTAAAAGTTATAAAGAAAACTTTCACAGGGAACAAAACTCAACTCCTGTTATTTGCTCTCTATGTACCCTTGGGCAAGCTACTTAATCTCCTAAAGCCTGTCTCTTTCTTCATCTGTAACTAAGGAGATAGTAATGCCTACCTCATAAAATTGTAAAAATTCAATTAGATGCCAGAGAATGGTTAGCAAAACAAAAAAACAAAAAAAACTCTATATGGATGGGGGTATCAGGAAGCAAGTAAAAGAACTCCCAAAGACAAAGCTGGAACATTCTGAGCAACAAAACAAATAAGTAGTATTGGACTATAACCCAAAGTATAAATAAGTATCCATGAGTCTATATTTATATAAATAAATAATTGAGTAAGTAAATAAATGAGGAATAAGAGACACACATCCCATGCAGAAGAACTTCAAATAATTCATGTAGATACTCAACTTTCAAGGAGGGAGACTGTACCTCCTGACTCCTAAAGTGCAGGCTGCCCATAGTGACTTCCTTCCAAAGAGTATAGTAAAAGTAAAGGGTCGTGGAGAAGAGCAACTTTCCCCACTAACAAACACTACTTTAGCCACGTGATCAAGGACAACGTCAACAGTGATAAATCATATTAATATGATGGATCTTTGACATATTTAATGAAAATGGCAGTTTACCTCTCTTTTTCCTCCCTAAAATCCATAACACCAGTCTCATCATGCGAAATGCATCAGACTAATTCCAGTAGAGGTTCATGCTACAAAATAATTGAACAGTACTCCTCAAAACAATCAAAGAAAAATAAGGAAATTCTGAAAAACTGACACAGATGAGAGGAGCCTAAAAAGGCAAAACAAGTAAATGTAATGTGGTATCATGGATGGGATGCTGGAACAGAAAAAACATTAGTTAAAAATGAAAGAAATCTGAGTAAACTATGGACTTTAGTTAATGATAATATACCTGGGCTAGCCAGTTACCTCAGTTGCTTAGAGTGCAGCCTTATAACACCAAGATCATGGGTTTGGATCCCCATACCAGCCAGCTGCCAAGAAAAAAATAATAATATCAATATGCCAATACTGGTTCATTAATCGTGGTAAATGTACCATGCTAATGTAAGATGGTAATAATAGGTGAAACTGTGGGAGGAGGAGTATTTGAGAACTACCTACACTGTGTTCTCAATTTTTCTTTTATTTTGTTTCTTTGTTTGTTTTGTTTTGTTTCTTCTTTTTTCGTTATTCTTTACCTTTATCTTTTTTTTAATCTTTTTTCTTTTTCTTGTTCTCAACTTTTCTGTAAATCTCAAAAAAAAAAAGTTTGTTTTTAAAAGTTCAATTAGAAAATGTATTTAGAAAATTTATGTTAAGGGCTGGCCCCGTGGCGCACTTGGGAGAATGAGGCGCTGGGAGCACAGCGATGCTCCCGCCACGGGTTCGGATCCTATATAGGACTGGCCGGTGCGCTCACTGGCTGAGCGTAGTGCGGGTGACACCACACCAAGGGTTGTGATCCCCTTACCAGTCACGAAAAAGACAAAAAAAAAAAGAAAATTTATGTTAAGTCTTCAACATTGTTCCTGCTACTCTTCATGGATAGTGTAGTTTATCTAATCTTAGACATCATTTTTTTTTAGCGGCTGGCCAGTATGGGGATCCAAACCTGTGACCTCTGTGAACCCGCGACCTCTGTTATCAGCGCCATGCTCTAACAAAGTGAGCTAATCGGACAGCCCTAATCTTAGATATCATCGAAAGTAAGGTGATCATCATTATTTTATGGGCCAGTAGGAAAGAAAAACTGCTGCCAATTAAATCATGACAGAATATTTTAGACTGGTCCTATGAGATATATAATTTGCTCATGGCAGCCTCCCATTGCTTTGAAACAACTTTATCATTTATGACTATCTTACTTTCTTCTCTCTCATAAAGAATTTGATCATTCCTTTGCAAAAAAAAAAAAAAATATGAAATTACAGTTATTCCCCAAATGACAAGTATTCATTTCACTAAGTATCAAACTTATGCCCCACTGCTCTGTGTCTGTGCCTTGCTGCATAAACAATAAATTTTTATTTCAGTGAAAAAATCAAAGTACTATCTTTCCCCAAACATTTTAAACAATTACACTCAACACCTTAGTACCAACAATGCACATAACTGAATTAAGGTGATGACAATTTGAACAATTATGACCAAGTTCACCTATGCAAGGCAAAGATAACGAGATCACAAATGCTCCCTGGTGGATAGTGATTCTAAGATGTCATAAATTATAAAATAAAAGCAGCATCCTGACTTCAGAAATGTTAAAATGTGGAAATGTGTATTTAAAGGGTTTAGATAAGTGACTGTGATACAGCCATATAATGGATGCACTGCAGAATAAAAAAGAATAAGATAGACCTATATTTACTTACATATAATAATTTCTAAAACATTTTTATGTCAGTTATAATGATCTATCTCTGTACAATAAAAAATAATAAATACATTAATGTTTTCATATGTTCGGGGCCGGCCCGGTGACGCACTGGATAAGTGCGCTGCTTGGGAAGCGCGGCGGCGCTCCCGCCCGAGGGTTCGGATCCCACATACAGACCGGTTCCCGCTCACTGGCTGAGCGAGGCGTGGGAGCAGCACCGAGGGTTGCGGTCCCGTTGCCGGTCCCCGGTCTGGTACGGGGGCAACACTGAGGGTTGCGATCCGTTGCCTGATACGGAAAAAAGACAAAAGACAAAAAAAAAAAAAAAAAAAAAAATGTTTTCATATGTTCAAGTACATATATTATAATGTGTAATTAGGTATCTATCTATCCATACCTAGTTGTTAATAGTAATTATTACTGGGAAGTAGGATTATGGTATACTCATACTTTTACTTTTACCATTTGGATTTATAAAAATAAACATGTCTTATTCAAATAGTCAGTAAAACATATAAACAATCAGAAAAAAAAAACTTACGGTAAATCTTTGATTAAAGTTAATGATTATCCACTGGTAAAATTTCTTCATTTAAAAAATGTTTTTAAGTGAAGAAGCTGTACACTAGAAACTGTTCTAGGTGCAAGCTGGATTAACTGCTTATCAAATATTATAAGGGAAATTCCTGCATAGAATAGAATTTTGAGCTATATCTCTAGTCCAAAATTTTTTGAGTATAGTTATGATATAAATGATAAGCAACTATTAAGTATCTAAAAGACTGTACTAATGTGTAACCCATCTTTAAACACCATTTTAGGATATACCATGCTACTATAAAAACATACTAATTAATGAATCCTAGCTCAAGAATTTAAAGAGTAGAAAAATATTTACTGTCTCTTTTGCATTTAAAGGAAATAAATTGACCAGTGATCAAAAGAGAGGAAATATGCTTAGCAGAACCAGGTTTGCTCACTTTAGTTCAGTTTCTTTCTGTTGGTTGACTTTCATACTGATTCTCTGCCATTGTCACATTACTTACACACAGACACACTTAGTTATCCATTCCCACTGTTACGCCAGTACTCATTTAGAGCTGACATAATTCTAAATTATGTGGGCACCAATCTAAGCAAATTAGGAAGTGTTGCTTTTCCTGCATTTGCAAAACAAATTCAACATTTTAAAAACACGGCCTAACACTGTTTCATCTTTTGAAATGAGGAAACAGATGACTAGTTTAAGGAAATCCTAGACTAGATATTTATACGTTCCAAAGATATTGCAGTTGTTGTGCTCCTTTTTAAAATAAACCTTTTTTAGAGGAGAATTGTGACTAATTAAGTGTGAGTGCATGAGCATACGCAGGAAATTTGATAAAAATCCAACAAATTAGGATACAATGTCTTGGGAGTTATGTTCCTTGCAATTTGATAAACATCTTTCTAAAGGTTAGTGTTCTTGAAAGAGTTCTCTGAAACTGGCATCGTAGGAAGATGTCATTTAGTACGTGACATTTTTGCTCTTCTTTTTTTTTTTTTTTTTAAAAGATGACCGGTAAGGGGATCTTAACCCTTGACTTGGTGTTGTCAGCACCACGCTCACCCAGTGAGCTAACCGGCCATCCCTATATGGGATCCGAACCCATGGCCTTGGTGTTATCAGCACCGCACTCTCCCGAGTGAGCCACGGGCCGGCCCCTGCTCTTCCTTTCTTGTTGAAACAGAAAAATATTCTGAAAGGTAAAGGAAATTAATTTGTAAACATTGAGTATAGAAGGACTTAAAAATTTTTTTTTTATCTTGAGTCACAGGATCAAAAATTAATTCCTTGGATATTATTTAGTTTTGCTATAAGATTTTGCAGATTTCAACTGCTGTGATACCAACAAAAATATCTATAGTTCAGTAGGGCTTAACTTGTCAAATGTTACAGAACAGTTCTATTTGCTCCTGAATCCTGGGTTGTATTACAGCTTTGCATCTGTCTCTGGGAATTATGTTACAAAAGGCCCAACTTTGCTTATGTTTCACTTTGTTTCTATGTTTTCAAGTTCTTAATGTAACATGCTGGTAAGGCTGACGTTGAGGGGTAGAGTGGGGAAAGAAACCGACAAAGTATCAAGTAGAAGAGCAGTTTGCTCATGCAGTGGATTAATATTTAAAAGATTATTTTATTTCATAGAGCCATTATGATAAAAATTTTGATATATCCTTATGGATAATAATTAACTGTATTGTAAAGGAAAATATCAAATCAAATAAAGAAACTTTATCTGATAATCCTAACCTTAGATCTACACAATTCTTCCTCTTATACTACGTACATTCATAACAAGAAATTGAGTATTTAACATAGAAAGATTCCAACTCACTTTTAACATAAGCTTTGAAGAATTAGGGGCTCATAAATAAAAGGCCAACTCCCTTTATATAATTTACAGCTCCTACAAGTCATTAAGAAAAAAGACCTTTTTGATTCAAAAATAGGCAAAGGTACTTATCCTACAGACATGCTCATACATTTGTGAAATAATATAGGCATAAGTATATTCTCTGTACCATTTTTTATAATAGCAAAAGAATAGAAACAACCCAAATGTCCATCAATAGAAACCTAGTTAAATAAATTATGGCATATCCATACAATGGAATACTGTGCAGCTATTAAAATAAAAACAGAGCAGCTTTCTATGTGCTAAAATGGAATGGATCACCAAGCCATACTCTGAAGAAAGCAAGGTTTAAACAATGTGGATAATATGCTCCCATTAGTGTGGAAGGTAAAGATTTATGGATATATGAATATATACAGTATCTGCAAATACATACAGTGTCTCTGAAAGAATACATAAGAAACTAGTGATTGTGCCTTCTCCACGAAATGAACTGGGTAAGTAAAAACCATGGAAAGAAGGAAGATTTAGTTTTCACTGTATATTTTTTTCCATTTTTTGATTAAATCTCTAAGAGGGATGTGCCTTTAATTTCCCAAAGGATTGGTGGCATTAATTTGAGGATTGCAGAGAAGACTGTCAGCTATGATTTCGACTCAAATGAGAATCTCAATGAGTTACCAAGATGGGTGTGGCAGCAGCTAATGGACAGAAAATCAAACAGGCAAGACTTCAAGACACTGTTCAATTTCTATTTCACTTTCATGGAATCTTTTTTTTTTTTTTTAGTACTTTTTATTTTCTCAAAAAGCTCCTACTCTGTATCCCACTTAAGAAATGCATTCCTCTAATCTGTGGTGTAAAAGACGTGTTCTCCACATTTTAAAATTGCAAAACCCATTTTTTTTGTAAAACCCATTTTAAGTCAATGTTTTACAGAGAATAAATTTTGTTTTTCTACCTGCATTTATTTTATAAGTTCATCTACATTTATAACATTTACTTTTATCAAGTCAGTCACAGGGAGAATAATGAAGCCATTTTAATAAGTATAAAAAGTAGAAAATAGGAGTTACGTATAATCATTTGTTTTATATCTGCCTCTGCCTCCAATTCATTTTTATACTTTGTTTTGGTTATTATATCATCACATACTCATCACACAATTACGGAGTTACCAGAGTAACTGATGTTGGAGTTTTAGTTTTGTTTTGTTTTTAACAATGTGCCTTGGAACTTCAAGTTGCTCTTTAAACTTATTCAAAAATGTAGATTTGTAATAAGAAGTTTGATTCAAAACTCCATCAGTAATAATGTCTAACAATTGCTTTATCTTATAAAAGCCAGACGAGAAACACCCAAAACTTACAATAAGCATGGAATCTATCTACAAGATATAAGATGACACATGTTGCTCTACACTTACAAATTAATTTTTATGCAAAGCTAGTGAAAAGACAGAACAGAGAAAACATGAAGCAGATCATCTGAATCAAAGAGTAGCACGTTGGCTTATAAGCCTCACATCTTTTGGTAAAGAAAAATTGCAAATTTCACAAAATAATATTGGTGTGTTATTAATCCAGAACAGAAGAAATCCGACTCAGATGGAATTCTATTTTCTTTTTTTTTTTTTTTTTTTTTTTTTTTTTTTTTTTTTTTT
>NW_007727010.1:82743-93207 GCF_000696425.1 Galeopterus variegatus
TTTTTTTTTTTTTTTTTTTTTTTTTTTTTGTCTTTTTGTCTCTTTTTTCGTGACCAGCAACGGATCGCAACCCTCAGTGTCGCGCCCATACCGGACCGGGACCGGCAACGGGATCGCAACCCTCGGTGTTGCCCCCGCTCCTCGCTCAGCCAGTGAGCGGCCGGTCTGTATGTGGGATCCGAACCCTCGGCGGGAGCGCCGCCGCGCTTCCCAAGCGGCGCACTGTAGCAGTGCGCCACTGGGCCGGCCCATGGAATTCTATTTTCTTTAAAATGTTTGATATAATGCATATTGCATCACCTATGGAGTTGTACTGCTCAAGAGAGATTTGCTGAAGAGTGCAGTCAGCTGACAAGTCTCCAGCTGTACCCCTGGGATCTATCATAGCTTTCAAATCCAGGGCACATTCTCCCTGGGCAGCTCTCCGACGATGGCTGAGCATGGCTTGGGGCCTGGAGCCTAGCAATTTCTGCCTAACAAGAACTCCTCTATAGGCAATCTTTTCATTGCAGCTCTCCACTGGATGGGCCAAGACTTTCTCAGAACTGCCCCGTAGCTCAAAGCTCTTCCTATCCAACTCTTGGTTCTTCCCTCACTCCTCTCACAGGTTTCAGACCTTCATCACAGACTGAAGGCTCTTCTTGACTTCTCCCACTCTTTCCCTTCTGTTGGGAAAATGAAACAATTTGGTCAGGCTCCCCTTGCCTCGGAGCTGGTTCAGGGTGGTTCCATAAATATTGTATGGGTGGAGTGAGTGCGCCTGCAAGGCGCTACTTTGGCTGGTGTTTTACTGCCTTGGGCGCCCCCTGTGCAGCCATGTTTTTCCAGACCTGCAGCTTCCAAGGACCGTGTGGCCGGGTTACCTAGCTCATAGACCTGCGTGAAGGGGTCTGGTGACCCAGCCTGGCATGTGAGGGGTCTGGTGACCCAGCCTTACTGAATTTAATCTGATGATGGTTATTGCACTCCAGTTTTTTAGGTTAAACTACTAATTCTTGGTTTATGGTCATATACCTGACTACAAAGAGTTAAGTACTTATAATTATTATTATTTTTTTTATAATTGAGCAGCAATCAGTTACTGGATTTTCACTATTGGGAAATTGGAAAAATGTGGTCAGGCTCCCTCACCTCAGAGCCAGTTTAGGGTCATTGGGTAAACATTGTATGTGTGTGGGTGGAGTACGTGCACCTGCAGGGTGGCACCACTTTGGCTGGTGTTTTACTGTCTTGGGCACTCACCCTGTGAGGCCATGTTTTTTCCAGACCTGCAGCTTTCAAGGACCGTGTGGCCGGTTACCTACCTCAGAAACTTGCATGAAGGGGTCTGGTAACCCAGCCTGGCATGTGAAGGGTTTGTGACCCAGTCTATGAATGGGCATGAGGGGTCTGAGAGCTCCAGACCCAGCACTTGCTCATCAGTCAGCCCAGTTGGTGCAGGATTGCTGGCAGGTAAAAGAAGCTGACAACTGGCCTGGTCGCTTAGCTTTACAACTGGCATCACAAACAGGATTAAGAGCTAGATAATTGGCACTGTGAGCAGAATACGTGACACCACCCTTAGCTTTGCAGTAGCCTTTGTCCTAGCCAGACAGACACCTTCTATCTTTCACAGGTCTTATTCCCAATAAATCTCTTGCACTTCTAATTCTATCTTGGTGTCTGCTTCCCAGAGGATATAAACTGGCATATGTATATTAAAAATATATTCACTATCTTCATAGTACATTTTATTTCAGTGATATCAAACATATAATTTTCATTTATCTATTTTTTATTTTCTTGTCTGGCCCTTGCAAATAATGCAACTTACACAGTCATAGTGATAAATTTGCTCCCTTCTTGCCACTTAATTTATTAAAAGGATGCTATCTGTAAGCATTTCAATTTGAAGGACCATTTCCCAAATAGCCTATTCCATCTTAGCATTACTCTGTAGTCTTTTCCTTGGCAAAAGATACCTAAAACACTATACCATTTTTCATCATAAAAGTGATAAAGCCAAGACATCCAATTAGCAAAAAGCTTCTTCCCTTTTGAGACAACAGCCCAATTTGTTGAAATGAGTACTTACTGTAAATTCAAAATATTTATTATAGTTTTCTAAAATGCTGAAGAAATTTGCAAAGAAGGCCTTTTTATTTGTTTGTTTGGAATTCCACATTCAGTCAAATATTTAAGATTCAACTCAGAAGCAGATTATGAAAGTCAGCAGTAATTAAACTAATTTGGCAAACATTTCTCAGGACAGCTTACCAAGCCTCCACTTAAAATAGAGATTTCCAGCTCTTATCAGAAACTGAAAATTTTGATATTGAGGCATCCCTGTGAGATCTATCTACCTGCCATGGTTATTATAACTAAAGTACACGTCTCCCAGAAAATGGCCTCATAGAGCTTTAAGAGCATGAGAAAGAAAAAATGACATCATTCTTTCAGTTGTACTCTACCAAAAACACAGAGATAAGTTTTATTTGAGTTTGTTTTTCTGACTGTTGAAAATAGGCTGGTTGCAACAGAGGTATCAGATTGCTTTTCTCTATGTCAACTTCAAGTTCAAATTTAGGAAGTCATTCTTCCATGAGAACATGTTGTACAAATTAACAATAGATTTCTAAGCCATAAACACACTTTAACAGATCTAAATTTTGCCTAGGTTGTTCTTTTTCCCATCTCATTATAGGTTCTTTGTAAAAGTGATTGTTACTGCCATGATTCATTAGGGGTAAAATAACTTAGAGTTGAGATTTGAAAGAGAATTTTCTAAGAACAACATCATACTATTGGTTTTCAGTGTTTTGAATACTAGCAATACACAGTCTTTTCAGTAAAATACTAAAAAGAAGTAATCGTTGTTCCTTATTACAGTTATTTTTCTTAAAGTAGGTAACTGTACCCTACTAAGGCCCTAAAGGAACAGGATAAGGAACAGATGCGTTTTGACAAGCAGAAAAGTATGAGACATGCAGCACTACTTCAGGATGGAACATGATGGAAGACACGACGGAAAAGTGAGTAGAGCCACAGTGGTTGGAAGGCTTGCGAGGACACGATGATCTGGAGGCTGTATGAACTCAGTGGTGAATTTAAATAGGGCAAAGAGTGTTTTTTAAGAGCTGTAGCTTTTTGACAGAGGCTGTGGCAATATGTTTCTCCTATTTCTCAACTTGCGTAGGCCTGAACCTAGGAATCACATTTGAGACACATGTCTCTAGTAAGCATTGCATATTATTTTCCCACTTTGTAGGTGATTTGTTGATTAAAAAGGCAACAACATCAAATGGTACCAGAGAGAGGGGTGGGGGGTCAGGGAGGGTAGGGGGCCTGGAAGAATTAATGTACCACCCTGGATGCATTAGGTTAGGTCCTTGGAGAATCTTAGTTTGCTCACCTCAACACAAAGAAGGCTGAAGTCAACCTAACCGGTTTTAAGAGGTCTTTTTCAGCTTTGGGTTCCTACGCCTCTGTTTGAAATTACAATGTATTGTGAAAGATGTTACTGCCTATTGAACACTAAACAGAACTTTCTAACAATATCATCATCAATTTTGAACACCTGTAATTCTGATGCGATGCCTGGTACCAGCAGATTAATTATACTTTCCTCGGGTGTGTAACAGATACAAGTTTTTTATAAATATGAATGAAGAAAGGCATATCCATGCTGAGAAGTCATTAGTAGCTAGTAAATGAGTTTGTTCTTCAGGTCTGAAAAAACTGTAATTAAGTACTTTCCATTTAATTGAATTTTCTCTCATTAGATAAGTGTTATTTATAAAGACATTAAGAAATTTAAACAAATAGAAGTGTTTCATATGAACAAAGTAACCAAAATAATTTTATGTTAATAATTCCCAAGAAATCTTCAAATAAAAAAATGTTTGATCAAAGTTGCTTCTGTTTTACAAAAAGTCCTAAATTATTATCATTACTCATTCTTCAAAGCCCAGTGCAGGTTCTGCTCCTAATAAAATTGCAAAGATTTCTCCATACTCTGAATTCATTCTGAACATAGAGATGTAATCATTTAATTACCCCAGTGCAAGTTGGCTTGTTTAAGATTTCAAACTCTTTGGAAACTGAAACCATTTTCCTTGCACCTCAGCTAAAGTTTAATACAATATTAGGCACATTTTAATACAATTTACTGTGTGTCAGGGACACTATGTTAAGAGTTATATAATATGATCCTCACAACCACTTTATAAGCATAGACTTAACTATCCTTTTTTAGAAGTAAGGAAACTGAGGCACAAAGAATTGAATTCACCACACTGTGAGCAAGTAATGAAGTCAGAACTTGAAACATGGTGTTCTTAAGTCAGAGCAACCACAATGCTACAGAAATATAAATAATGGTGGTTCAGGAAGAAAAAAATAAATGATGCTCTGCTCTATGCTGAATGAAAATTATGTTTACACAAGCTAGGAACCTTTAAAGAATCATATTTTTGAATAATGAATACAATGCAAATAAAAAAATTCTCTAAATCAGTACACAATTATTTTATAGAATTTTATTGGACAGAATATACAAAACTATGTCTAAATATGTCTTTTGAAAGCTTGTATTTATTAATTCTAGGAGAGATTAAAAATCAAATCTTGGACTCTATAGATTTTTGTGTGTGTGTGAGAAAGTACTAGTATGTGAGAAATACAGAATATACAAAACTATGTCTAAATATGTCTTTTGAAAGCTTGTATTTATTAATTCTAGGAGAGATTAAAAGTCAAATCTTGGACTCTATAGATTTTTGTGTGTGTGTGAGAAAGTACTAGTATGTGAGAAATAACTCTTATTTTCAGACACTATAAATTTAAATGTCTAAACTGATTCTTTGTTTCCAGAGTGTATGTGAAAACTTAAAGAAGGCAAAATTACAATCTCATGTATCTACTTATATTGTGGTTATTGGTAGAAAGGGTAAAAAAGCATGACACAGTATTTCATATTTCCAGAAGTTTGTTTCTGCAACACATTTTGGTCATGGTCTATTTTTATAGGAGCCTCAGGGAATTAAGGACCAGGAAACATGTCTCTAAGGACAAATATCAGAGTAAGTTGTTGTTACTGTTTTAAGACTAGTCAAGTGCAGTAGTGAGAAGAAGGGAAAGAGTAGATAGAATAGGAAGTTTAATCTGTAAATGACTGTGAACAGTCAATTGAGATAACTCACTACCTTTAGACCAGCCTGAGAGTAAGTTTTTTTTTTTAAGTCAACAGGTACTTATTGAGTCTTTTTGAGCCAAGCACTATATCAGGCACTTTAGGCATTGTAAAAGAAGCTTAAAACGTGATTTTGTGAGTTAAAACAAATTAAAAAGCAGAAATTTAATCGTACCCAAAATCCAAGTTCCCCTTTTCATCAGTTGCCAGGTTGTAGGTTTTTCCCTAAATGTATATATTTGTTGCTGTATTTATTACTGTGGAATATAATGTAGCCTTATGTGGTAGTCACGATAGGTCAGTGAAAAAAATGGGGCCAGAAATCAGGTCCTGGGATGGCTCAAAGTGCTGTAATTCCAACTAGTATAGAGGGTCACCTAAAAGTTAAATATTTACGTTGTGTGACTCTAAAACACTTCAGATAACAAATTCCACTAAATGCGTTACTCAAGAACATTAAGTGATCCTGCCTGCATACTATCTATGAGTCCTCAAAACTTCCTTAAAAAGAAAAAAAAAGGTAATGGCACAAACTTTGTGTTTGATAGAAAACATTGTGTGCTTTTAAAATTCTTTCTTCCTCTTTTTTTTTTTTTCCTTTCTTTACCTTTATAACGCCTACTCAGTAAAACTGAAGGCAACTTAAATTCTAATCTAGCATTAATGCAAAATTCAGCATGAAACCCTTTCCTCAAATGATTATTAAAGTCTTTGCAAACTCATCGGGATTTATGAAAAAAGTTCAGGCTTTTATTTAAACTTAGTATTTGTAACAGAAACCTTTCCCAATAGTGTACTCATTCATTTTTGTTTCTTTGTTAAATATTTATCCATTGCTTTATGCCTCTGGTTATATTAACACAATACAAGAAAGTCAGTTCCGTTGAATTAAGACCTTAGAATTTCCCAAGCACCTATGAAGAAAGGTTAGAGAAAGTAAACAAATAAAAGAAAAACAAATTGGTAGCTAAACTTGGCAGTGAGAAGACTGGCTGATTCTCAAAACAAGCCCTAAAGACAGAAGCAATATTACAATAGACAGGTCTACAGTGGGAGCTTTCTTTTTTTTTTTTAAAAGATGACCGGTAAGGGGATCTTAACCCTTGACTTGGTGTTGTCAGCACCACGCTCAGCCAGTGAGCAGCGGTCTGTATGTGGGATCTGAACCCTCGGCGGGAGGGCCTCCACGCTTCCCCAGCCGGGCCCCCCGGGCCGGCCCCAAAGAGTTTTTTTTTTTTTTTCCCTTTTTGTCTTTTTTCTTGACCGGCAACGGATTGCAACCCTCGGTGTTGCTCCCGCACCTCGCTCAGCCAGTGAGCAGCGGTCTGTATGTGGGATCTGAACCCTCGGCGGGAGGGCCTCCACGCTTCCCCAGCCGGGCCCCCCGGGCCGGCCCCAAAGAGTTTTTTTTTTTTTTTCCCTTTTTGTCTTTTTTCTTGACCGGCAACGGATTGCAACCCTCGGTGTTGCTCCCGCACCTCGCTCAGCCAGTGAGCAGCGGTCTGTATGTGGGATCTGAACCCTCGGCGGGAGGGCCTCCACGCTTCCCCAGCCGGGCCCCCCGGGCCGGCCCCAAAGAGTTTTTTTTTTTTTTTCCCTTTTTGTCTTTTTTCTTGACCGGCAACGGATTGCAACCCTCGGTGTTGCTCCCGCACCTCGCTCAGCCAGTGAGCAGCGGTCTGTATGTGGGATCTGAACCCTCGGCGGGAGCGCCTCCACGCTTCCCAAGCGGCGCACTGTAGCAGTGCGCCACCGGGCCGGCCCTTACAGTGGGAGCTTTCTATCTATTAAGTGACCCTTAAAAATCTTTTAAAATCATCAGTCTGGGTGCCCCAGAGTGTCAGAAGTATTGTTTATGACTAACAGCTCTCTACAGTTTAGTCATTTCAAGTTAGTTCCTTTCTCTTCGGAAGTACAGCTTGGCTTTTTTTTCCCCCTCAAAAGTTTCAAACAATGCAGAAGTTTATAGAGAAACATCGTAAAGTCCCTCTTCCCTCCTTTTACAGTTTGTAATTCACCTCAAAACTACCCACAGGATTTATTCTAGTTTTCTTCCTTTCCATATTTGTCCCTCCTTTTTCTAATAGCAAAAAAATCATTCTCCCATTATCCTCAATATCTTTATTACTTTATGAATCCCTCACATGCAACCGATCTGCCATCTCTGCCACTGTTCCCCCTCCACGAGGACGCTCTCTGACCCTGCTCAGGCTCTGACTCCGCAACCAGGCCACACCCCAAGCAGACACCCTCTTCACCTCACTCAGGCTCCTGTGCCCACCTTGGTCAGAGCCTGCGCTAGCTGCCGTGGCTCCCCTCAAACCTAGCCAGGCATGGATGTCTATCTTGCTTAGGACTGAATTGGTCAGGAAAGGATGAGAAGGGAAAGGAATAGAAAAGAAGAGGAAGAACAAGAATTGGGGATTTAACTGGAGTATTATTGTGGCCTAAATTAAAAGATGTACTCGCTTCTACTGTTCCTACTCTTACATTGTTACCTTGACAAATAAACAACACAGTGGATGCCTGAAATTATGGATAGTAACAAGCCCGTAGTATTTATACTACGTTTTTCTACAATACATACCTATGATAGTTTAATTTATAAGTTAGACACAGTAGGAGATTAACAGTAACTAACAATAAAATAGAATAATTATAACAATATGCTGTCATCACTACTGTTGTGCTTTGGGACCATTACTGTGTAAAATAAGGATTACTTGAACACAAGCACTGCGGTGCAACAGCAGTCGGTCTAACTGAGATGGCTACTAAGTGACCAACAGGCAGGTAGGGGATACAATGTGCATACACTGGACAAAGGGGTGATTCACATCCCAGGCGGGACAGAGTCGGATAGTGTGAGATTTCATCATGCTGCTCAGAATGGTGTGCAATTTGAAATTTTTGAATTATTTATTTCTGGAATTTTCCATTTAATATCTTCAGTGTGATTGACCATGGGTAACTAAAATCGTGGAAAGTGAAACCATGGATCAAGAGGGACTACTGTATTTGTATAAGAGAGTACGAAATAAAGAGAAAAATAGGGGCATTCACTATACATAGCAGCAAGCAAATAGGAGAAAAATGAGCTGAGGCGGGGTAGCCTAGCTAAAACCATCTATGGGTAGAGTTTCATTAAAATGGAATTTGAAAACCTATTTTGCAAATAACTCTAGTTTGACGGGTTTTATTTTATTCTTTGTTTTCTTTTTTCTTATGAAAAGATTTAACCTTTGCCATTGTGAATTGGTACAAATCTTTCCACAATTTGGCATTATGTATTAAGACTTATAAATATGTTTATACCCTTTGACCCAGTTATCCCGCTCTTGGCTCCTAGGATATCCTAGGAGGAAAAAAATTTTAAGTGCATGAGGTTGCAGCTCTAGCTGTAATAGGGGTAGATTAAAACACAGTCTAAATGAGCAACAATAGCAAAAGGGAGTAAATATGGATCATTTTGCAACCACTAAAGATTATAATTATGAAAACTATGTAGTAACTTGAAAAATAACATATGGTAAAATGTTACTTGAAGTTACCAGGATATATATATATACACACACACACACACACACACACACACACACACACACACACACACACACATCATGGTTCGTTTAAAAATTAACTATTTTATATTGAGTTTTCAAAATGAGACAAAGGGAACACGTGGAAAAATAAAAATATGGTTAGTGAGATGACAGGGCTTTTATTTTTTAAAATTTGCTCTAGTGTTTTACTAGCTTGCTTGTACACCCATAGAACTTATTTTTCCTGTCTAATGTTGTACTATTATTGTTTGTGCTATAAATAAAAATCAAGGTGGAGTAGTGGAAAATCCAACTTTGTTTTGGCTGAATTAAAGGGATAGAATGATTTATTCACCCTTAGGACAGCTTTAACAGGGAGTCAGAGTGCCCTCAGAGGTGAGCGATGAAAATTATCATCATTGTCATCATTGCAGTTNCAAAATGTTACTTGAAGTTACCAGGATATATATATATATATACACACACACACACACACACATATCATGGTTCGTTTAAAAATTAACTACTTTATATTGAGTTTTCAAAATGAGACAAAGGGAACACGTGGAAAAATAAAAATATGGTTAGTGAGATGACAGGGCTTTTATTTTTTAAAATTTGCTCTAGTGTTTTACTAGCTTGCTTGTACACCCATAGAACTTATTTTTCCTGTCTAATGTTGTACTATTATTGTTTGTGCTATAAATAAAAATCAAGGTGGAGTAGTGGAAAATCCAACTTTGTTTTGGCTGAATTAAAGGGATAGAATGATTTATTCACCCTTAGGACAGCTTTAACAGGGAGTCAGAGTGCCCTCAGAGGTGAGCGATGAAAATTATCATCATTGTCATCATTGCAGTTCACATTATTGAGCATTTACCCTTTTCCAGACATTAAATTAAGGGTTTTTTTTTTCATGCAATTTATATCCTTTGTTAAGACCTATGTATAAAACTATAGAATTATATAACCAACTACCTAGTTGACGTCTCTCCTTGAATGTTTTATAAGCATCTCAAACTTAACATGCCCAAAATGGAACTTCTGATATTGGAAATGCGTGGGAGCAATTTTGATTTATTCAGTGACTAGGTGGAGGTAAGCAGCATTTGGTGTCTAGAGGCCAAGGATATAAACCGTCCTCCCAAAGGTTGAACAGTCCTGCCCAAATGCCAGCAGGGCATTTACAAAACACTGTTTTAAGCAAACTTTAGTTAAGTATTCTGTTATCTAAAGTGGAAAGTGTCCTCCCTAACTGATATGATTCCACAGCATTAAAACTTTATCACATTTTTACAGAACAACATGTATCTTCAGTGCTAAATATTAGATGGCTGATTTTTAATGTTATCAACTTCATGATCACTAAAAACCTTCATATGTTGAACTGACTGAGAAAATACTGTGGGATGATGAAAATTGCAATGTTGATAGGCCCCAAAACAAGCATGTACACACCCAGATGTACTTCATGGGCACACACAAATGTACTTTATAAAAACATTAATTTTTTAGAAGAGTCAGTAAAGAAAGTGAAAAAGTCATTTTGTTCCCAGCCCTGCCAAACATATAGTATCGGACCTTTTTGGTTTTCAAAACTTTGCCTTTAGAAAACTTACTGTTTTTTTTAAATATTGAAACTTTCCTAAAGCCATTCAATTTATTTGTTTGATTTTTAAAATATCTTTATTGCCAGGCCGGCCCGTGGCTCACTCGGGAGAGTGCGGTGCTGATAACACCAAGGCCCCGGGT
>NW_007727010.1:94487-95917 GCF_000696425.1 Galeopterus variegatus
CGCACTCTCCCGAGTGAGCCACGGGCTGGCCCCCTGATTTTCTTTTGAAAAGTGTATTTTCGTGCTGATTTTTTTCCTTTTTTTGGCAGCTGGCTGACACAAGGATCCAAACCCTTGACCTTGTGTTATAGCACCATGCTCTAACCACCTGCACTAACTGGCCAGCCCCTTGTTGATTTTTAATAGCTTTTTATGTTGCAGGGATATTAACCCTTAGTTATACATACCCTAATTTTTTTTTTACTCATTTCTCCAAGTCTCTCCTATTTTAAAATTTATTTATACTGAGTTTTATTACACAACAGTGTTTAATTTTTAAAAGTACTCTTTCTATTTTAAGATTTTTTTTCTGATTTAAAAGCCATATTGTATATATTTATTATAGAAAATTGAAAAATACAGAAAAAGTATAAGGAAATTAGTAACCATTGTTAATTCAACTGTCCCAGAGAGAATCGCTATTAATATTTGGTATATTTCCTTAAAGTTTTTCCCTCTGTAACTCTCTATATGTTCATATATGTGTTCATCTATATATTTGCATATATGTTCATATATATTCATATATGTTACATTGGGATAATTCTATTTTTTAATTTTTAAACTTTCAAAAAAATTTAATTTTAATTGTGATAAAATAAGTATAACATAAAACTTACCATCTTAAACATTTTATGTTTATACTTCAATAATGTTAAGCACATTCACATTGTTGTGCAACCAATCTCCAGAACTATTTTCATATTGCAAAACTGAAACTCCATATCCATTAAACAATAACTCCTTATTCTCCCCTCCCCTCAGGCCTTGACAACCACCATTCTATTTTCTGTCTCTATGAATTTGATTACTCTAGGTACCTCATATAAGAGGAATCAGTGTTTGTCTTTTTGTAACTGGCTTATTTCTTTTCTTTTTCTTTCCTTTTTTCTTTTTGCAGCTGGTTGGAACAGGGATTGAACCCTGAACATTGGTGTTATCAGCACCATGTGGCTTATTTCACTTAGCATACCGTCCTCAAGTTTCATCAATGCTGTAGCATATGTTAGAATTTCCTTCCCTTTTAAGGCTTAACAATATTCCATTGTATGTACATACCACATTTTGTTTGTCCATTCATCCACCGATGGACACTTGGGTTGCTTCCTACTTTTGACTATTATGACTAATGCTGCTGTGATCATGGGTGTACAAATATCTCTTTGAAACCCTAATTTCAATTCTTTTGGGAATATACATAGAAGTGGGATTGCTGGATCATATGGTAGTTCTATTTTCAGTTTTTTGAGGAATCACCATACTGTTTTCCACATCAGCTGCACCATTTTATAATATTTAGGGTTCCAATTTCTCCACATCCTCATTAGCACTTGCTATTTTGTATAGTTATTATTATTATTTTGCCATCCCAGTAGCTTTGAGGTGCTTTC
>NW_007727010.1:96474-148323 GCF_000696425.1 Galeopterus variegatus
TGGATCATATGGTAGTTCTATTTTCAGTTTTTTGAGGAATCACCATACTGTTTTCCACATCAGCTGCACCATTTTATAATATTTAGGGTTCCAATTTCTCCACATCCTCATTAGCACTTGCTATTTTGTATAGTTATTATTATTATTTTGCCATCCCAGTAGCTTTGAGGTGCTTTCTCCTTGTGATTTTTGATTTGCATTTCCCTAATAATTAGTGATGTTGTGTGTCTTTTTATGTACTTGTTGGCTATTCGTGTATCTTTGGAGAAACATCTCTTCTAATTCTTTGCCCATGATTTTAATTGTTTTTTGCGGGGGTTGGTTGGTTTTGTTGAACTGTAGGAGTTCTTTATGTATTCTGGATATTAGCCCCTTATCAGATATGAGATTTGCAAATATTTTTGCCCATTCTGTAGGTTACCTTCCACTCTGTTGATTGTGTACTTTGATGTACGATAGTTTAAAATTTTGATATAGTTCAATGTATCTATTTTTACTTTTTTATGATTTCAATTTTTAAAAAAATTTGTTGAGACTTGTTTTATGATCAAACATATTGCATATTCGGGAGAATGTTCCATATGCTGCTGACAAGAATGCGTATTCTGCAGCTGTTGGAAGAAATATTCTATAAATGTTTGTTAGATCCAATCAGCCTAGAGTAGATAATTCTGATGTTTCCTGGTTAATTTTCTGTCTGGATGATCTGTCCTTTGCTGAAAGTGGGGTGTTCAAGTGTCCAGCTATTATCGTGTTGGAGTCTGTTTCTCCCATTAAGTTTAATATTAATTGCTTGGTGTATCTTGGTGGTCAGCTGTTAGGTATGTACATTTTTAGAATTGTTATATCTTCTTGTTGAATTGATCCCTTTATCATTATATAATGACCTTCCTTATCTTTTTTTACTTTCCTTTGCTTGAAGTCTATTTTATCTGATATAAGTGTAGCTACTCCTACTCTCTCTTGGTTTCCATTTGCATGAAATATCTTTTTTCATTCCTTCACTTTCAGTCAATGTATGTATTTATAGGTGGAGCAAGTTTCTTGTAGGCACCATGTTGTTGGTTCTTGCTTTATAACCTATTGAGCTACTCCATGTATTTTATTTATTTTTTTATTTATTTGTTTGGCAGCTGGCCAGTAAGAGGATCCAGACCCTTGACCTTGGTGTTAGCAACACCCACTCTAACCAAATGAGGCAACCATCCAACCAAATTATCTTTTTTTGTTGGTGGTGGTGGCCAGCTGGTAAGGAGATCCAAAGCCATGACCTTTGTAGTACCAGCACCATGCTGTCCCAATTAGCTAACTGGCTAGTCCCACACTATGTCTTTTAATTGGAGCATTTAATTTAATTACATTTAGAGTTATTATTGATATATAGGGAATTGTTACTGCCATTTTATTACTTTCTTTCTGGTTGCTTTGTAGATCCCTTTTTCTTTTTTTCTGATCTTACTGTCTTCCTTTTTGGTTGAGTGGTTTTCTCTACCAGTATATTTTGATTTTTTAAAAAAAATTTTTTTAAAGATGACCAGAGGGGCCGGCCTGTGGCTCACTCAGGAGAGTGCGGTGCTGATAACACCAAGGCCACGGGTTCGGATCCCATATAGGGATGGCCGGTTTGCTCACTGGGTAAGCGTGGTGCTGACAACACCAAGTCAAGGGTTAAGATCCCCTTACCGGTCATCTTTTGAAAAAATAAATAAATAAATAAAAGATGACCAGAAAGAGGATCTTAACCCTTGACTTGGTGTTGTCCGCACCATGCTCTCCCAAGTGAGCTAACTGGCCATCCCTATATAGGGATCCGAACTCATGATCTTGGTGTTGTCAGCACCACACTCTCCCAAGTGAGCCACTGGCTGGCTCTTTGATTTATTTTTTAATAGGTCTCTTAGAAGTTTTTGTGTTATGGTTACCATGAGGCTTACAAAAAACATGTTATAGTTATCACAAATTTTTAAAACTAATAACAACTTAATTTTGGTATCAAAGAAAAAAGAAAAACTAAAGCCAATGCTATGCTTTGGCATCATTCCTCCCCACTTGTTGACATTTTGCTTCAAGTTACATCTTTTAATATTGACTATCTCTTATACTGTTGTTGTATTTGTTATTGTCCTTTCAGGTTTGTCCTTTAGTCTTCATACAAAGGCTGTAAGTATTTATTCACCATCTTACAACATTGGAGTACTCTGAGGTTGTCTGTACATTTATTTTACTAGAGAACTATGTACCTTCAAGTGTTTTCTTGCTACTCTTTAGCATCATCTTCTTTCAGCTTGAAGAACTCTCTCTAGCATTTCTTGTAAGGCAGGTCTCGTATTGATAAATTCCCTTAGCTTTCGTTTTTTTCTGGGAAATACTTTATTTTTCCTTCATATTTGAAGGTTATTTTTGCTGGATACAGAATTCTTGGCTGACAGACTTTTTTCTTCAGCACTCTGAATATATCCTCCCATTGTCTTCTGGCCTGTAGGGTTTCTACTGAGAAATCCACTGAGAGACATATTGGGGCTCTGTTGAATGTTATGTGTTTCTTTTCTCTCGCTGCTTTCAGTATTCTTTCTTTGTCTTTGTTTTTTGATAATTTGATTATGATGAGCATTAGGGTCTTCCTATTTGGATTGAATTTGATTGGTGATCTCTGAGCTTCATGTACCAGGAAGCTATCATCTTTCTGCATACCTGGGAAATTTTAAGTCATTATTTCCTTGAATATGCTTTCTAGGTCTCTTCCCTTTTCTTCTTATTTGGGTATGCCAATTACGTGGAGATTATTTTGCTTGGGGAAGTCCCATAATTGCTGCATTTCTGTTTCATTTTTTTCTTATTCTTTTTTATTTTCTCTCTCTCTTTCCTCTGATTGGATATTTCATCTATCTCTGAGCTCATTGATTTTTCCCTCTATTTGATCAAGTCTGCAGTTGGGGCTTTCTATTGAGTTTTTCTGCTCAGATAATGTATTCTTTATTTCTAGAATTTCTATTTGATTTTTAAAATTGACTCTATTTCTTTGTCAAGTTCATCAGTCTGCTCCTCAATTGTTTTCCAAATATCATTTAATTTTCTATCTGTATTTTCTTGTGACTCCCTAAATATCCATAAGAGGGTTATTCTGAATTCTCTGTCAGACATTTCATAAATCTACTATTCATCTGGGTATATTGCTGGTGCTTTGTTTCCTTTGGTGGTGTAATATTTCTCTGTTCTTTCTTGATCTTTGTGTCTTTACATTGATGCCTGGGCATTTGAGGAGACTGCTGCCTCTTCCAGATTTTATAGGTGTTCTTTGGTAGTGTTAGACCTGGATAATATCAATGCTTTGTCTCTGGTCTGTGGTTGTTCTCTGCCCCCCACCATTCTGTGGTGGATTATTAGATACCACCACCACTTAAACTCTACACTGGAACTAATTTGCTGTCCTGTGGTTAATTCCCAAGTTGGGGGAACTTCCTGTGAGGACCAGAACTTAAGTTCTGTGCTTGAGCTAAATTGCTGCTTTGCTGCTGATTCTCAAACTGGGAAAGGATCTTTGTGCAGATCGTACTTTAATTGTTGGCTTTTTAGTCACTTCAAGGTCCTTGTGAGGTCACCACAGACACTACTGGGCTGTGTGGAAGTTCCAGCCCAGGACTGAGTCTTTCCTGCAAACTGTGCCCCCTGCAGTTCTATTGCCCTGACTGGTCTCCACTGTGTGGTACCCAAGCTGATCAGACAACAGGTCAGCTGCCCACACTGCACTCCAATGTTCCCTTAGTGGGCCAACTTCCCTCTCGCTGCCCCCACACTCCAAATGTTTCTTATGGAGTAGGCCATGCATGAGACCCTTGGAAAGACTCACCAAACTCTGAGTGGCTCCTTCATCTAGTCAACTGTAGCCCTTCACTCCTGTGCAGGTCCAGGGGGACCTTGCCAGTGGCTTTGCCAACCTGGGAGATGGACTGGTGTACTCTTCTCCCCTGCAGACTCCAGGTAGCTTCATGCAAAAGGTGCTGCTGCAGTTTTGCTGTCTTCCAGAAGCTGCTCTGTGTGCTGGCAGCTGCTCCCTACCTCATACCATGCTGGCCTGGAAGTGACTGGGACTTGGAATGATAGGAGCAGTCAGTCCCTCCTCCCTCTTGCTGCAGCCTCTCCTGACTTCACAAACTGTGTGGTTCTCTCTTCCCCTTCCCCCAAGCTCCAGAGATCCCAGGATGGCAGTTTTCGCTTTCTGATAGTTGTAAATTGATTAGTTGTGAGGGAAGCAATGCTGAGGATCATCTATTCCACCACCTTGATGACATCACTCCTTTATTTTTGCTTTTGTTGCCTGTGCTTTTGTTGTCATATTCAACAAATCATTGCCAAGTCCAACATCATGATGCTTTTTCCCTGTATTTTCTTTTACAAGTTTTATAGTTTTAGCTCTTATGTTTAGGTCTTTATCCATTTTGAGTTGATTTTTGTATATGGTCTAAGGCAGGCATCCAACTTTATTCTTTTGCATGTGGCTACCCAGTTTTCCCAGCACCATTTGTTGAAGAAACTGTCCTTTCCCTATTGAGTGGTCTTGGCACCTTTGTCAAAAATAATTTAACTGTATATGAAGGGATTTTTTTCTAGGCTCTCTGTTTTATTCCATTGATCTATATGTCTGTATTTATGCCAGCACCACTCTACAGTATTTTGATTACTGTAAATTTGTAATAAGTTTGAAATCAGGAAGTACAATGACTTTAACTTTGTTCTTTTCCAAGGTTGTTTTAGCTACTTACTTGAGGTCCATAAAGATTTCATATGAATTTTAGGAAGTATTTTTCTATTACTGAAAAAAATGCCTTTGGGATTTTGAAAGAGATTTCATTACATCTGTAGATTGCTTTGGGTAGTATTGACATTTTAACAATAATAAGTCTTTCAATTCATGAACACAGATGTCTTTCCATTTATTTTTTCTTTCAGCAATATTTTGTAGTTACTATCTTATTTTACACCTTATGGAATCTTTTCTCATGTCATTAAATACTCTTTGAAGATATTATTTTATGACCCTGCAATAACCCATTATGTGGATATGCTATAATTAATTTACCCAGTACCACATTTTGTACACACTTGATTGGTTCCAAGTTTTCTCATTTTAAATAATGCTGCCACACATATATACATTTTTTGCACATATCTCATCATTTCCATAGGATAAATTGAGTTAAGAGCATGAAAATAATATTGGCAAATGTTGACAAATTGCCCCTCAGCAATGCAGTACCAGTATACAGTCTCACTGTGAATATAAGCATTCCATTCTTCCTCCTCACACAATATGATTGAGTGGGGTGCAGAGCCTATAGTGTACCTTACATGGCAGACCTGCCCCTACCACACTAACATTGTATTTTATCCTCTCAAAATCATTTGCCAAATAAAATGGTGATACTTGGTATCCCTTTATTTTAATTTGCATTTAACTAATGGTGAGGTAGAGATTTCAGACCTCAAAAGGGTGAGCATTCCATTTATTCATTCATTTATTCAACTAACACTATTAGAACTTACTAAATGCCAGCACTATATTTGGTTCTTCTAGGATACAAATATGAAATAAGGACAGACCCTGGGGTACATAGCAGGACACCCTTGAATGAGCGACAAAGCAAAGCATCTTTTGAGAATTTACATGTTTAGGATGGAGATGGAGGTGCTGGGGGAGATCAGTTGGTTGTTACCAAAAAAACCTGATAACCATATAGAAGATGTCTTAAGCCAACACTTCTCCAGCTTTTAACCCCAAGACAGAAGAAAGTGTATTTATACCTTTAATGGTCCAAGGGTGGGGTGGAGGTGGGGAGGGGAAGGAGAAAAGATGGGCTACAGAACATCCAAGAGCTAGGAATCTTCCAAGACAGAAGAAAGTGTATTTATACCTTTAATGGTCCAAGGGTGTGGTGGAGGTGGGGAGGGGAAGGAGAAAAGATGGGCTACAGAACATCCAAGAGCTAGGAATCTCTCTGAGTCACAAGCTTTATCCCAAACATTCATGAATATTTTGTATTCTATTCCATGATTGAATTTTGTCTCCTAGAGTCCATGTATTAGAAACTTACTCCCCACTGTGACAATGTTAAGAGGGTGGGAAATCCTATTATGGTAACTGAAAGGTGGACCCTTGAAGAGGTGATTAGATTGTGAGGACTATGCTCTAGATTAATAAGTTGATGGCTTAATGGTGGTCATGGGCATGGTTCTGATGCCTTTAAAAGGAGAGCATGAGACGCTCTCTCTCTGCTTCTGCCATCTGCCATGTGACACCCTGTTTTGCTGTGAAGAGTCGCTAATCACCAACAAGGCTCTCACTAGATGTGTTCACTGGACTTTGGATTTCCCAGCCTCCAAAACTGTAAGCAATAAATATTGTTTCCTTATAAATTACCCAGTTTCAGATATTTCTGTTATAAGTAACAGAAATGGACTAATATTCACCTCCACATCTGTTATAAAATTAAGATAGTTCAAACTACTTACCATTTTGAAAAATTGAGGGTCCCAGAAGATACTCTGTTTACCCTGTCACTTATCCATTACACCACTGAATATGCTGAGGGATGTGACTGCTAAGTGGCCAGCTGACTCCAGTGTGAGAAGCATGAGGCTAATATTAGGCCACCAGAACTGAAACCCCCCTAAGGAGCTGGTGAATTATGGTTCCTCTTTTAAGTTCTCATGCAGTCAAACAGGTGCAGCAGGGACTCACTTGGAGGAGAAAGAAAAGCAGAGCATGCCAGCTTAGTGTGATGTGGAAGAGAGAGACTTTCAAGTGAGGGTGACACAGTCTTCCAGGCCAGCCTCAGGTGCTCATGGCAGGTTCCCAGGGAGAGTGATCTGGAATTAAAACCAAATAAAATAAAACAGCTGCTGCCCCCTTTGAAGCCCTGCAGGAAGCTGGAAGCAGAGGCTACCTTGCTTTCCTGAAGAGAAGACATGGCCATGGAAATGAGGTAGGAGGGGTGGATAGGGCTGCAGGGAGGGGCTGACGAGAGGCAAACACTATGAGCAAGGCAGCTCAGAAGTCCCTGGAACAAGAACACAGGCATTTCTAGGGGATGGAGATCGGCAAGGGGTGGGAGTGGGGTTGAACTTTCAGCAATTTCACTGTTGGGCCCTGGGACAGAGACCCATAGTTTTCCTCTGCACTACCAGGAAGGAGGATATATTGAGCTGGGTGGAGTAAAGCCAAGAGCTGGAGCTAGTCACATCTGCCACTTACTCTCTGTGTAACCTGGGATGAGTGACTCAATCTCTCTGAGCCTGTTTCCTCATTTGTAAAACAGTGATAAATGGTATAAAACGATTATTATAGAGACTAAAAGAAACAGTTTTGGGGAAGTTTTGAGTGCCGCTGCCCTGATGTAATGAAATCGTACATAATAATAACATTTTCCTTAAAGCTTTAGTTCTTAAAGGAGATAGAACTTCTCCAGAAGCATTTGTATTCTGTGGGAGCATCTCTAGATGTCACAGTGACTAAAAGTGCTACTGGAATTTAATAGAGGCTGGGGTTGCTGTCCACACCAAAGAATTATCCTGGGTCCCTCACAACTTTTGATGTCTCTCCAGACATTCATATCAGTGAAAAACCTCTTTATAATGAAATGAACCTTTTAATAATGAAGCTACCTTCATTTTTCATACGAATACACAGTTTCCACTCAATTTTAATATACACTGAATTTTCCAGAAATACACCTTCTAGGTAAAATGAAGAAAGGATGTATTTTGTCTTGTTTGGAATCTTTCTTTTTGGCAGCTGGCCAGTAAGGGGATTCAAAGCTTGCTTGGAATACCACAAATAATTTTTCACTGTTTCAGAAAGAAAAAATCACTGACAGCTACACCTCTCGTGGCATTCAAGTCACTAGTCCAACATAATTATAGCAGCCTGCATTTGTAGCTGTTACATGCACAACAGTTCTAGGTATAAATGCAAATGTCTGGCTGTCTTATTGTCTTGTAATGTAGTCATGCCTGAGCATTGATGTATTGAAATACATATTTTATTCTAAAATTCTTTTCTTTTATTTCTCTTTTATATTCAAGTCAGAGCCTTTTGTTAGTCAGTGTGCTCCAAAGAAACAGAACCAATAGGAGAAAATATATATAGAGAGAGAGAGAGGGAGAGGGAAAGGGAGAAGGAAAGAGCGAGCGAGAAAGAGAGATTTATTACTTTTATTTCTCTTTTATATTCAAGTCAGAGCCTTTTGTTAGTCAGTGTGCTCCAAAGAAACAGAACCAATAGGAGAAAATATATATATAGAGAGAGAGAGGGAGAGGGAAAGGGAGAAGGAAAGAGCGAGCGAGAAAGAGAGATTTATTATGGGAATTGCCTTATGCAATTATGGAAACTGAGAGGTCCCGTGATCTGCCATCTGCACCTGGAAAAACCAGGAAAGCCAGTGGTGTAACTCAGTCTGAGTACAAAAGCCTGAGAAGTGGAGGAGGGGCACCATGATGGTGTAAGATGGTAAGATGGTGTAAGTCCTGGTCTGAGGTTTAAGTCCAAAGGCTTAAACCAGGAGCACTGACGTCCAAGGGCAGGAGAAGATGGATGTCCCAACTCAAAGAGAGGAGCAAATTTGTCTTTCCTCCATTTTTTTGGTTCTATTTTATTCAACTGATTGGCTGATGCCCACTTACATTGGTGAGTGCCATCTTCTTTACTCAGTCCACTGATTTAAATGCTAATCTCTTCCAGAAACAACCTCACAGAAACATCCAGAAATAATGTTTTGCCAGCTATCTGGGCATCCTTTAGCTCAGTCAAATTGACACATAAAATTAACCATCATCAGCCTTCTTATCTTTTTAATTATCTGTGAAAATAGGTTATTGTTTCAATGAATTTTACTTCAGGAAAATAAAAGAGATGTTGTGAAGTATTTGTATTTGTAAAAGAAGAATAACCTTATTAGAACTATTGCCTTCAAGAAAAAAACTGCCTTCTTGATAACGTAATGATAATAATACTTGAGGTGCAGATGAATGCTTTTCATTGGAGTGGGCAGCAGGCCGGTACAGAGAACCCAGCTCTCGGCTTTGGTGCTATCAGCAGCATGCTCTTCCAAATGAGCTAATTGGCCAGCCTCCATTTTATGTAGTCATGTGTGCAGTGGCTTTGTATACACGTTGAATACCTATGAGACTCAAGGAAATCCCCATTTAGTACATAGACCAGGGCAAATCAGTGTTCTCCCTCCCTTTTGCCAATCAACATTTTGAGCTTGAGCAACCTGATTAAAGTGAACCTTAGGAATCAGGGAACCCCAGTTTAATGGAAAGCCAAAGTTGAGATTAGGCAAAGAAAGGAGAGTTTCTAGACCTTCAGAAGCCAGGAAAAAATAATGGTAACGCAGTTAACATTATTGAGTGGCTTACATGCCAAGGTTTTATCTCACATTCTAAATATTATATCATTTAATCTACATATGTACCAGCCAGCCACCAGAACAAAACAACAGAACAAAAAATCTGTATATCATCCCTGTGAAACGGGTACTATTATTATTGCTCTTATTTACATGTGAGAAAACTAAAACTCAAAGAGGGTGAGCAATATCCTCAGTGTTACTCTGCAAGTAATGGTGGAGACTCAGGTCCATCTGAATCCACAGCCCAAGTCTTAACCACTACATTAGATGGAGAACACAACTATAATTGGAAAAGAAAAACTTTACACAGAACTAGAGAAATGCAGGGAAGAGACAGCAGTAAAAAGAGCATTCAGGACAATGCTTAAATTGGCATTCAGAAAACCCAAGTCTCAGAATTGGTTTTTGCCAATGACTTTGCTGTGTGACCTTGGATATGGACAGGCAATATCACATAATGATTTAAGAGTATGAGCTCTGAGAAGCAGACTGTCTGGATTCAAAGCCCAGCTCTGTCAGTTACTCACTGTGTAACCTCAGAAGATCTATTAACCACTCTGTGCTTTAGTTTCTTCATTTGTGAAATAGGGGTCATAAAAAATGCCAAGCATATTGCAAGCATCCAGTGATTATTAGCTACAGTATTGGTTAGGATTGGCTAATCTGTAACAACCAAGAGATCTTGTGGTATCTGCTGGGTTCTTTGGACTCAGACTCTGAAATGGACGTTTGTCTTTCACACTTTTACTCTGGAGGGGATGCCTCAGCATACTCCAAGCTACTTGGACCCTAGAACACTTTATGTAGCAGGACCCTGAATCTTTGTAGGGTTTATCTCCCACCCTCTGGGAAGAGATAACCAAATCACCCAATATACTTCCCACTTCTTCCTCATCCAGTTGAATTAACATGATGCCATCAGTTAAATGGACTAATACATGGTATTCTGAGGAATTCCCAGATGGTCTATGTTCCTTCAGAATATATTATGATAAAGGGTGGAGGAGTTAATATAGCCCTGGGACAGGACCATAAATTTATACAAACTTATTCTGATTCTTCTTTCTGGTAGACTTGGAAAAGAAATTATTCATCATACCAATGGCTGCATACATGTATCTGAGGTCATTTAGTTTGCTCTAGCAAGGATACCATATCTTACACAGCAACTGCATTTGAGATTATTAGAGTCAATCCACACTCCATATCCACAGGTTCTGTCTGCATCGACAGGTTCAACCAACTACAGATTGAAAATACTGGGGGGAAAAAAGATTAAAAAAAACAATACAACAATAAAAAATAATATAAATAAGAAATACAGTATCACAACAATTTACATAGTATTTACATTGTATTATAAGTAACCTATAATAAGTAATCAAGAGATGATTTAAAGTATATGGGAGGATGTGTATAGATTAGATGAAAATATGCCATTTTATAAAGGGACTTAAGCATCCATGGGTTTTGGCATCTGCTGGAGTTCTAAAACCAAGCGCCCATGAATACTGAGAGACAGCTATATTTGTTTGCATTTATAGTAGTCTACTGTTATCCCCCAGGATTTATCTGGATTTTGGAGAGGCTAGACTAGAAAATTAAGTGGAGATATAGCCAACATCCTACTGGAAGTACTAAGAAGTGCAATGAGACAAGAAAAGGAAATAAAAGATATATTGATTGGGAAGTGTTTTAGTCTGTTTTGTGTTGCTATAACAGAAATACCTGAGACTGGGTAACTTATAAGGAAAAGAGTTGTATTTGGCTTACGATTCTGGGACAGCTGCATCTGGCACAGGCCTCAGGCTGTTTCTACTCATGGCAGAAAGTGGCAGACAGCCAGCAGGTACAAACAGATCACATGTTGAGAGGAAGCAAGAGAGAGAGAGAAGGTGCCAGGGTGTTTTTAAGCAACGAGCTCTTGCGGGAACTAATAGAGCAAGAACTCACTCATTAATCCGCCCTCCCCCAGGGAGAGCATTAATCCATTCATGAGGGATCTGCCCCCATGACTCAATCAGTTTCCAACACTGCCACATTGGGGACCAAATTTCTACATGAGTTTTGGAGGGGACAACACATCCAAACTCCATCAGGAAGGAAGAAATAAAACTGTCTTTTTTTGCAGATTATATAATCGTCCACATAGAAAATCAAACAAAAAGTGCTGCAACTAAAAAGCAAATATAGCACATTTTCAGGATGCAAGATTAATATACAAAAATCAATTGCTTTCCTATATACAAGCAATAAATAATTGGAATTTGAAAATTTAAAAACAATATCATTAACAATAGCTCCAAAAATTGCAATACATTTTACAAATCTAACAAAATATGTGCAGGATCTATATGTAAAAAACTGCAAAACTCTGATGAAAGAAATTAAATATGACCTAAATATATGGAGAGATATTCAATGTTCAAGGATTGGAAGACCTAATATTATAAACATGTCAGTTCTTCCCAACTTCATTCATAGATCCAGTGCAATCCCAATCAAAATCCCAGGAAGCTATGTTGTAGATATTGACAAAATGACTCTAAAGTTTTTATAAAAAGGCAAAAGATCTAAAATAGCTAGCACAAAATTGGAGAAGAATAAACTTGGAGGATTCACACTAACTGATATCAAGGCTTACTATAAAGCTATGGTAATTAAGACAGTATGGCATGATCTTACCTACATGTGGAATATTTACAAAAAAGGTGAACTCATAGTAACAGAGAGTAGAATGTTGGATATCAGGGCCTGGGGGATTGGAGAAAAAGGAAGTTGGTCAAAGGGAAGAAAGTTTCAGTTATAAGGTGAATAAGTTCTGGAGACAATGTACAGCATGATGACTGTAGTTAATAATAACGTACTGTATACTTGAAATTTGCTGAAAGAGTAGAACTGAAGTGTTTTTACCATACTCACACACACACAATAACTGGTAACTAGGTGAGGTGTCGAATATGTTAGCTTGATTGTGGTAATTATTTTACAGTGAATACATATATCAAAACATCACCTTGTACACCTTAAATATATACAATATTTATTTGTCATTTATACCTCAACAAAGCTAGAGTGGGAGAGGGGGTAGACAACATAGTAGTGACGAAGGATAGACACATAAATCAATGGAACAGTAGAGAGAGCCCGGAAATAGACCCACACAAATATAGCCAACTGATCTTTGGCAAAGGAGCAAAGGGAATTCAATAGAGAAAGGATGGTGCTGAAACAGTTGTATGTGCATATGCCAAAAAAAAAAAGAATCTGGACTCAGACCTTACAACTTTCACAAAAATTAACTCAAAATGGATCATGTAACTAAATGTAAAATGCAAAACTATAAAACTTCTAGAAGAAAACATTACTATATTTTCTAGGTGACCTTGGATTTGGCAACAAGTTTTTAGATACACCAAAAGCACAATCCATGAAAGAAAAATTGTTAAGTGGGATTTTATTATAATTAAAAATCTCTGCTCTGCAAAAGACACTGTTAAAGAATAAAAAGCCACAGACTGGGAGAAAACACAGTCATAGGCTGTGTAAGGATGTTTTGATTAATGACCAACTACATATATAATGGTGGCCCCATAAGGTTACAATGGAGCTGCAAAGTTCCTGTCACCTAGTGACATCATAGCCATTGCAACATCTTACCACAATTTTTTTCTTTTTTTTTTTTTTGTGGCTGGCTACTTGGAGCTTCATGTTATCAGTACCATGCTCTAACCAAATGAGCTAAACGGCTAGCAAGTGCAATTATTTTGTTATAAATTTAGTGTAGCCGGGGCCAGCCCGGTGGCGCACTGGATAAGTGCGCCGCTTGGGAAGCGCGGCAGCGCCCCCGCCCGAGGGTTCGGATCCCACATACAGACCGGTTCCCGCTCACTGGCTGAGCGAGGCGCGGGAGCAGCACCGAGGGTTGCAATCCCGTTGCCGGTCCCCGGTCTGGTACGGGGGCAACACTGAGGGTTGCGATCCGTTGCCGGACACGGAAAAAGATAAAAGACAAAAAAAATAAATAAATAAATAAATAAAAATAAATTTAGTGTAGCCGAAGTGTACCATGTTTATAAAGACTACAGTAGGGTACAGTAATGTTCTAGGCCTTCACATTCACTTACTTCTCACTCACTCACCCAGAGCAACTTCCAGTCCTGCAAGCTTCACTCATGGTAAGTGCCCTATATAGGTGCACCATTTTTTACCTTTTATACCATATTTTTACTGTACCTTTTCCATGTTTACATATGTATAGATACACACATACCTACCAATGTGTTACAATTACTTACAGTATTCAGTACAGTAACATGTCATTCACATTTATACCCTAGGAGCAATAGCTATACCACATAGCCTAGATGTGTAGTATGCTATACCATCTAGGTTTAAGTAAGTACACTCTATGTTTGCACAATGACGGAATTGCCTATAGATGCATTTCTCAGAATGTATCCCTGTCATTAAGGAATGCATGACTGCATTTACAAAACACATATCTGATGAAGGACTTGTATTTAAAATACACAAAGAACTCTTAAAATTTAGCAGGAGGAAAACAATCCAATTTTTAAAATGGGAAAAAGAATCGAACAGAGGCTTTCCTAAAAAAAGATAAACAGATGGAAAATAAGCATATGAAAGATGTTCAACATCATTAGTCATTAAAGATATGCAATTTAAAACTATGATGAGATACAACTACACACCTGTTAGAGTGGCTAAAATTTTTTTTAAAAATTGATAAGCCAAAACTCTTAGACATTGCTGTTGTTAATGTGAAACGATCCAGCCACTTTGGAAGACACTGGCATTTTCTTAGAAATGAACATATTGTGGGGAGTATCACCACTGCACATTTTAGGCCTTGTAAGAAAGGCACTAATCTCTGTCATTCCCCCAGAATGTGATATTATTTTTGATTTACTATCTTGACCAGCTGGGGCAGGGAATGGGGGAAGGTGGGAGAGAGGGGGTTTAGAGGCATGGTCTTCCCCACTATGATAGCTCTTACCCCGCGATCAAGGATAGCAAATGAGGGTTTTTCTGGGGAGTATTCACCAGCTCAGCCCTGTGGAGGAATAAATGAAGCAGAATTAGGCAGAGGGAAAAGTTGAACTGTGATGCAATCACAATAACTCAAGAGAAGCTCTGTAGTTGGAATGGTCCCTCAGAGTTATCCCAAACTGGGACAAATGGACCAGTTTTCATACTGACCCCTGCATCCACTGGATGTGGACTAGCTGACCCTGTAAAGACTTTCAGTGAGGTATCTCCCTTCAGCCAAGGGCAATTTCTGGAGAGGGACTCAACTAAGGCTGTCATCTGCTAACATTCTCAGCAGCTGAGGAAATGAGTGTTTCTGTCCTAAAGGAGGGGAATCTGAGCAGTGCATTGCAAAACACAGTGGCTTAAATAAGTTAGAGGTCTCTCTCTCACTCTCTCTCTCTCTCTCTCTCTTTCTCTCTCTCTCTCTCCAGTCCAAAAGTAGGTGGGTGGTTGCCAGGGGCTGAGAGGAAGGAAGAGTGGAGAGGTATTGTTTAATGGGCATAAAGTTTCAAGTGTCACTTTTATAAGATGAAAAGAGTTCTGGAGATGGATGATGGTGATGGTTGTATAAAAATATGAATGTACTTAAAACCACTGAACAGTACACTTAAAAATAGTTAAGATGTTGGCCAGTTAGCCAGTTGGTTAGAGTATGGTGCTAATAACTCTAAGGTCCAGGGTTTGATCCCTCTAACGGCCAGCTGCCAAAAGGGAAAAAAAAAAAAGGTTAAGATGGTAAATTCTATGTTATATGTATTTTACCAATATTAAAAAGAAAAGTGGGAAAAAAAAGTAGGTGGGGCCACGCTGTCAGCATAGTTCAGCTCTTGACATTCAGGAACACCACTTCCTTTCATCTTATGGCTCTGCTGTCTTCTAGGTCAGTTCTTCTCAAACAGTAATACAAGGATACTTCAAAAAGTTCATCGAAATGTGTAATTAAAAGGTGATACGAGGCCAAGCCCGTGGCGCACTCGGGAGAGTGCAGTGCTGGGAGCACAGCAGCAGCGCTCCCGCGGTGTCAGCACCACGCTCACCCAGTGAGCTAACTGGCCCTCCCTATATGGGATCCGAACCCGTGGCCTTGGTGTTATCAGAACCACACTCACCCGAGTGAGCCACGGGATGGCCCCACAGAATGGTTTTTAAGTTTCCTTCCAATTTTGCACTTCTATCACTCAAAATCAGATGTTAAACAGGATTTAAGTACAATGGAATCAACCATAATTTATCAGTTTGGGGGTACCAGAAAGACAGAAAGAAATAAGCAGTGAAGAATTGAGATAATATAATTTATTCCAAAACAATAAAAATAAAACACATCACTAAGATATATGAAGAATTAAAGACAAAGTGCCTTTCTTGGTGTAGTGGATTGAATTATGTCCCCCCAAAACTCACCGAAGCTTCAATTGTGTCCCTCAAGTTTTATGTATTAGAAACTTGGCCTCCACTGTGACTGTTAAGAGGGTGGGAAATTCTATTATGGTAATTGAAAGGTGGGACCTTGAAGGGGTGATTGGATTATAGGACCGCACTGTACTGAATGGATTAAAAATGGTTGTCATGGGCATGATTTGGAGGGCTTTAAAAGAGGAGCACTAAGAGTCTGATTCTCTCTGCTCTCTCTGCTTCTACCATCTTGCAATGTGAGACCCCTGAGTCACTGTCACCACTACCAAATGTGTTCCTTGGACTCTGGACTTCCCAGCCTCAGAAACTGTAGGCAATAAATTTCATTTTCTTTATAAATCACCCAGTTCTGTTTATTTTGTTATAAGCGACAGAAATGGACTAATACACTTGGCTTAGAAATTTATGTAATTGCATCAATACTTTGTAAGAGGAAGTATTTTAGGACAAGATTATATATATTGAATAGGTAGCAAATGTACATGGTGTAAATTTTAAAAGGTACAAGAGGCTATACAGTGAAATGTCTCCCTCCTCTACATCCCTCTCCCAGAGCTCCTCCCCTAATTCAGTTCCCTGGAGGCAGGCACCCATTTCTTGGGTATCCTTTGTTAAAAATATTTATGTGAGGGCCGAGCCCATGGCGCACTCGGGAGAGTGCGGAGCTGGGAGCGCAGCAGCACTCCCGCTGCGGGTTCGGATCCTATATAGGGATGACCGGTGCGGGGTTTGGATCCTATATAGGGATGACCGGTGCGCTCACAGTGCTCACTGGCTGAGCACGGTGCGGCCGGTCTCAAAAAGGACAAAAAAAAAAAAAAAATTTATGTGAGCTTATTGATCCTTTTGGGTTGTTTTTTTTTGTTTGTTTGTTTGTTTGTTTTAACTTGGTGCTTTTTACTTACAAAAGAAAAACAATAAAGGAAAAGTCTGAAGCTAATCAGCTGGAGACACAGGAGTAAGGGTGGCAATCTGGGGAGAGGCAAAGGAGGGGCTTAGCTGGCAAGCTCTGGCCCTAGGAAGCCCAAGGGTCCCAGACTCTTCTGGCTTCCTGATGGCTTGCCCCTCATCTCTCAAAGGCTCAAATCAATGGGCCAGCACTTGGGCCTTAAGTGGGCAGTGGGTTTTTCCAGTAGCCTGAGTTCCCAGCTCAAGGGGCTGGAATGCGAGCCCATTATTTTGGACTTAGGTCCTGCACGAGGCCCTAACAGACCAAACCAAAATGGAGTCACTGGTGCTAAGTACCACATAATCAAACTGAAACTTTAAGCAGGAAAATCCTCAAACAGAATAATTTTTTCCTAAAAACAGTAGATTCACAGCATCCAATTGGACATGGCCCAGTCAACCTGAGCTGGCTTAATAACAAGTTCCCTCTGCTTTAACCCTTACAGGAAAAGTAACCTGAAGTAACCTGATGTTAATCAATCTGCTTTTTTTTATTATTCAGTTTCTTTATTTCTGCTCAAGCCATCTTACAAAAACAACTGTTCTGCCATGCCCAATGAAGCTTCCTCTATTTTGGCTGGGGTGTTCCCTGATTCATTAATCACTAATAAAAGCCAATTAGATCTTTAAGCTAAATTTGTTAGAACTTTGTTTTTTAACACCTTGAAGAGGTATTCTCTGGATATATAAGTTAAATAAGATGTTATAACGAGATACTTTCTGCCTTAGTTTCAGCTGCAGTCTCAAACATTGAGAAAAATTGGTAGATATCTTAAACTTACATTCCAAAAAGAATGACTACCTCTCAAACAGGACTTACAAAACAAGAATAAAAAACTGGTTTTGTGAAACTTAGCCAATCTTGAGGTTATGAAAGTCTTGATATTGAAGTGGCCAGAAGAGGGAGATTTTCTTTAGAGAGGGCCTTGAGTTGAATGCCCCCCCAAAACTTAATCCCCACTGTAACTGTTGAGAGTGATAAATCCTATTATGATAATTGAAAGGTGGGGCCTTGAAAAGATGATTAGGTTGTAGGACCATGCCACAGTGAACGGATTAATAATGGTGGTCAGGGGTGTGGTTTTTAGGGCTTTAAAAGGGGAGCACAGAGTCTGTCCCTCTCTCTACTCTCTCTGCTTCCACCATTTTGCAGTGTGATCCCCTGCCATCACTGAAGTCACCACCAAAGAAAGCCTTCACCAGATGTGTTCCTTGGACTTTAGACTTCCTAGCTTCTGAACCCATAAGCAATAAATTTTGTTTTCTTATAAATTACCCAGTTCCGTGTATTTTGTTATAAGCAACAAAAACAAACTAGTACAGAGAGGATGTATTATCCCTGTGTTTTTTCCTCATTCCCACAGGGATGAGGAGTATGATGTTTTCTCTCACTTTAAATCAAAAAGAAATTTTCAAAAAGACCATTTCTAGGGCTGAGCTGGATAGCATCCCCCAGAGTTTGAGGGACAGCTGGTGCTACGGTCTGAATGTTTGTATCATCCAAAGTTCGTGTGGAAGCTTGATCCCCAATGTGGCAGTGTTGAGAGGTAGAGCCTTTAGGAGGAGATTGGATCGTGAGGACTTTGCTCTTATGAATGAATTAATTCACTAATGGGTTAATGGATTAATGGGTTATCACAGGAGTGGCAGGAGTGGCTTTATAAGGAGAGGAAGAAGCATATTAGGGCATGCTCTTGGTCAGCCCTCACCATGTGGTTCCCTGTGTTGCACAGGACTCTGAAGTCCCCACCGAGAAGACGGCCCTCACCAGATGTGCCCCCTGGACCTTGGACTTCCCAGCCTCCAAAACTCTAAGAAATAAATTGTTTCTTTATAAATTATCCAATTTTAGGTATTCTATTATAAGCAACAGAAAACTGACTATACACCTGGGAAATCTAAAGTTAAGCTAAGCTATGGTTTGAGGCCTGAAGAGACAGAGAATGAAGAGAGGTCAAACTTCCCTGGGAATAAGCTGTGTTGACATAAGGGCCAAGTGGACTCATGGGCAAAAACCAACCTGAAATTGGCTTAAAAGGAACATTGACCAATTGGACTGCCTGGGGTGGATAGAAGACCCCCAGATAATGGGTTTTTGGGTGAAACATCAGACACCCAAGGGCTGAGGGGTAGAGGTGAAAGTGGCCCATGAGAGAATAGGATCAACCGCATCACTGAAATTGCCGTTAGAGGTTCCTAGTTGGAGAATCTCTGAAGACAGAAAGAATAGGAACCAGAATCTGCTATTCCTAGAAGGCCCCAACAAGAATTACCTGATTGTCAACCAAGTAAGAGCTTTCTGGTCCTTTCCTTTTCCCTCTTCTTTTCAATCCTGGTGGAGTTGCTTAGAGAAGCAGGGGCAAGGCAGTAGAAGATCAGGGCCAAGAAGCTAAGTTGAGAAACCTCCCAGCCTGCCCTTGTCCTCATGCCGAAAGCAGAGCAGAGCTAGAGGAAGGGATGAGCTCTAATTTATATAGGGGTTTAGAGTTTCAATTATTTCATGCGACTGGCCAATTTAATTACAGAAATGAAATTATTATTGGAAACAAAATTGCTCAGGGGAATTTTTATTATCTGAGTGACCATAAAAGTTATAAGGCACCTACAGAAACTTTCCTTTAAACTTTCAAGAGGTGTGAAAGGAAAGAATAAAGTTTTTTTATTATTATTTTAAATGTGACTCATTTAGTAGAATTATTCTGAAAGCATATATGTGCATACTATACATACTGTTTTACACTTTCCTTTTTTATTGTAATATAGCTGAGTGGCTGTTCCACATGGGTATATTTAAATCTATTGCATTCTTTTAAACAGCTGCATAGTAGACCATTTTAAGGATGTACAATGGTTTATTTTAACTCTTCCCTTTCAGGATATTAGTAAGTCTTCATGTGTAAAAATAAATGTATAAAATAGTTTAAAACAAACATTTTAATGCTTCCACTGAACTTTCACACTTTCTAAGTATCTCTTTATTTTGTAAGGTATTTCCATTTTTGTTTGTTTGTTTGTTTGTTTTGGGGTGGCTGGCTGGTACAGGGATCAAATATTGGACCATGGTGTTAGCACCAAGCTCTAACCAGATGATCTAACTGTCCAGCCTGATATTTCCATTTTAGAGGAACTTTGTTTTTTTTTTTTTTTTCCTTTTTGTCTTTTTCCGTGTCCGGCAACGGATCGCAACCCTCAGTGTTGCGCCCGTACCGGACCGGGACCGGCAACGGGATCGCAACCCTCGGTGTTGCCCCCACACCTCGCTCAGCCAGTGAGCGGGAACCGGTCTGTATGTGGGATCCGAACCCTCGGCGGGAGCGCCACCACACTCCCAAGCGGCGCACTGTAGCAGTGCGCCACCGGGCCGGCCCCTAGAGGAACTTTGTAAAAAACAAAACAAACCCTTATTGTTAAGCTACAAAGTAATCCACATCACACTTAATTATCCACTGGATGATTGTCATTGGTGATTGAAAGCTGAAACTGAAAGCATTTAATATTGAGCAAGCAATTATAATTAAATTCATTCTGTAACTCTGGCTGGGCCACATAAAAACATCTTCCACCTGTTCCAAACAATAATATTTTATACCTAGAAGGAAAGAAGTAGGTCTTTTTTTTTTAAAGATGACCAGTAAGGGGATCTTAGCCCTTAACTTGGTCATATCCATATGCTCTCCCAAGTGAGCTAACTGGCCATCCCTATTTAGGGATACAAACCTGTGGCCTTGGTGTTATCAGCACCGCACTCTCCCAAGTGAGCCACAGGCCAGCCCTCCCTTTTTGTCTGTTGTGCTTATTATGTATCAGCCAGTGTTCTAAGTTCATTATTAATGTTGACTCATTTAATCCTCATAAAAACCCTAGGAAGTAAGTTCTGTCATTATCACCAGTTTACAGATGAAGAAACTGAGGCCTAGAGAAGTTTAGTAACTTGGCCAAGGTCACATAGCGAGAAAGTGACAGAGTAAGGATTTGAACACAGGAAGTCTGGCTCCCTAGTTCATGATTATAGTCACTACAACATGCTGTCCCCCTGTAGGCATACTATAAGTCTTTCATATCATCGCAAGGATGAAGACTTACGCAGTACTTTCTTGAGAGCTTGTTTGGAGGTTCAACAGGGGAGTGCAACTATTCATATACCCTTGACCGAAGAAGGTTCATCTCCTCTGTTGGGGAAGATCATCCTCTTCAACCACAGGCACTCAGTTCAATTGGAGAGGGACACACATGGAGCGGTAAAGGAGGAAGGCGACAAGCACCTAGCCAGCCAGATCAACCCTGGCGATCAATGGAGTGACAGATGTCACAGCCAGATCACCCTCACATCCACAGAGTTCTTTCTTAAAGCAGAACTAGTGGCCCAAGCCATAATCTTCGACACCATCATCATTAACAACAAACTTGATGATGTGTGCACAGTACACAGAGGACAACATTCTGGCATTGTGGATAAGAAAGAGAAAACATAGTCCCTGCTCTTGAAGGGGCTTAATCTAATTTCCCTGTTGGGTCAAAGGAAATGGCCAGAAGCAGCATTCTATGGAGTCACCAGGTCAGTTCCAAGAGAAAAATAACAGGCCTGTTAATAACACCAAAATGGGGAAAAATAAGAGAAAGCCAAGATGCAAATTCAATCAGCTTGGAACTGGAGGAGAACTAGTACATGAGATGGTTCAAAGCAAACGAAAGCAAAGAGATCTTAAATTCTTACTTGGGTGAGAGTTTAGGTGTTGGCCACAGATTATTATCAGTAGTCTCTGGTGTGGGTGTGGTGAGAAGAGTTAAAGGAGCCTGTGTGGAGATGGTGCCACAATTTCCTGTCTGGTACATGGGAAATCCAAGCCTCGAACATACCACTTCTGACTCTAGGTAGTAATTTTTTAAAAGTACTCACTGGGAATTTATACATGTGGTTGGCTGATGAGCATTTAGCAGAGGTAGGTCTAAGGCAGAAAGGGAAAACTCAGATGCCTACAGAGGCCAAGCTAGCAACTGTAAATAAATATAGCAGGTCAGGGCACCCAAATGAATGGTGCCTACTCCCTTTTGACACTATTCCACAGTCTGTCTGGTTGCAGCAGCACAGGATTTTATCGTTTAACTATTTCATGTCACAGTCATTGTGTATGCAGTAAGCAGCCACTCTAGGAAAAGTGGTACTAGCTGAAAAAGCAAATACTTGAAAAAAAGGTAAATAAACATACTAGTTGTATTCTTTACAGATTCTAAAGAGAAGTCAGGCACTTGGGGGTGGATGGGTCTCCCACAAGGGATATGTTTATGACAGTGGCAGAGACAGCCGGCTTATAGGTTTGTCCCAATACTCTGTTCCCTCATCATGTAAACAGCCTTCATATTTATTTTCAGAGACAGAAAGGGGGGAGGGGGAGCCAAGGAAACTGGGTCAGACCATACCAGTCTTGGGTGGAATGAGGTGGGGGAGGAACCCCAGGAAATAGAGCAGGTGGTGACAGCTGTGATGAGTAGAGGAATGAGTGCTAAATCCCTGGGGGGCCGGCTGAAAGCAAGAAAGAGACTCCTTGTGACCTAGAAGTGGGAACAGAGCTGGGGCTTCAGGGTTCTGGGATGGTGCCCAATGATAACATTTGTGAAGCAAATTGGTGTAATGATGAAATTCTGCCTGATTGAATAAAAGTAGTTAAACAAAAGTCACAATAATGTAGCTGTTGTGATCTGCCCACATTGATTCTCCAAAGGCTGCCACCGTTTAGCATAAAATCATATTCCACTTTTCTTTGAGGGTCTACTTGCGGCCAAGTAAGAATTGCACTAGAATTGTTCAACCATTATTTTCTCTATTTAAGAAGCCATTTGTCCTAAATTTATTTTCTTCCTCTGCAACATATTTAAAATTTTTCCCTTCATCTTTATCATGCCCAAAATAAACTTCTAAAAATAAAGCAATGAAAAGTCTTAAGGAGGAAAAATAAAGGAGATAAAATTTGTTAGTTTTACAATAACAGATCTTAAGATGTGTAATAGAAAAAGTTTAGAATTTTACATTTCAACACTTTATACCTATTTCATGGGGTTCCGCTTATTTGTTTAAAAAATTAAAATTAAAATTAAAAAATATAAATTCTAGGAAAATAAGAATACATGTCTACCATAGTTATTTTACTGCATATCCCACAATTTGGAAAAATAAGCTTCATTATTTGTAGAGGCAGCCAAGAAAGAGCTTCAGTGTATGATGTCAGAAACATAGTTCTTTATTTTGGAAATATATCACTTTAATCTATCTTGAATCTAACAAATTCAAAGAAATAATAGAGACATAATACCAGACTAAAATTATCTAATGGGAAAGGAGATATTTGTAGTTTTCATCAGTGAAAAAAATACACCAGGCCTCTAACTAATGGTTAATTACATATAAGTAGATTTGCCTAATAAATCCTCTGCTTTAGAGTTCTCCAGAAGGTTTTATCCAAATTCCTTATCAGGTCACTTCAAGGCACAGTAAGGTTTATTAAGTAATTCTAGCTTTCTAAAAAGAAGTTAAATATATTGTAATGTCCTACCAAATTACTTAATATTGTATATATGGAGCTGCCTTTTAAAAATATTCCTGTTGAAAGGGTCCACATATTGTTTGTTACCAAAAGCCCCTCTAGCTCTAATTAAAAATAAGAATTTAAAAGATGACTATGGAAATAAGTAACTTGGTAATTTCCTTTTGAAATAAATTTCCTTTTTTAATAAATAAATTTTTCCTTTTTAGATGCTTAGAAAATTTTGATAAATTTATTACAAATAGATTGTGTTCAAAATAAGCATACTGTATTAAAATATAGATATTCCTTAAAGATCTTTTTTTTCTTGGATAAATTTAAAAGATTCCAGAATGTAGCAGGTGGGTGACGCATGTAGTCTTACTGCCTAAGCAAAGCAAACTTAGGAACAGATTTTAAAAAATAGATTAAGTGTTTTCTAAGCTACTGGTTGCCTACACTAGCCAGCTGAAGGCTTTAAATAATTTAATCCCTACAACAACTGCCAACTCCAACTGGAAGCCTTAAACAAGGGCTGGATTCACTGAGGACTCCAACAGGTGCAGTCTAATAGTGATTCACTAAATCTGCTACTGATCTATGTTTGTACATTTGTAGGACACTATATTCTTAAATTCAACAGGACACTAATTAAATTAATCCAAGTGCCTCTTGTTTTGTCCCATCTTCCACCATCATATTACTTAAAACATTCCTCTATTTTTCTCCAGAGGAATACTTAGCACAGTGTGTAGCATGTGACGTTGTTTTTGATGTTGCTTTTCTAAGCAAGAGCCTTCTTATTACAGTTTTAGTTTGGAAAGCAAATTAACTAATTAATTACTTTCTCCTATTATTATTGCTCTTTATATTCAAGTGATTTTCATATATTAGTACTTACTGAGAACCATTAGAATTGCTCAGATTTTTTTTGTTTTACGTATTTATAAGATGTATAAAAATGTACTTGTCACTGATCTATTCAAATATATTTACAGAGAAAATTCAGACATTTAATTTTTATATAATCAAACTGAGGTAACTTTTCTATCAAGTTAAATTGGAAAACCAAACAAGAAAAGACAACTATCACGCCCTCAGTAATCAATGTACTATGATATCATAAGAAGACCTTTGCCAGACATGCAGTAAAAAGAAGTTTGAAAACCAGTAACTGCCTGGACACCCATATGCAAAACAATAAAGTTGGCCCCTTATATCATGTACAAAAATGTACTCCAAATGGATTAAAAGCCTAAACATAAGATTTAAAACTAAAATTCCCAGAAGAAAACATAGGGCAAAATCTTCAGGACATTGGACTTGGCAATGATTTTTTTGGATATGACACTAAAAGCACAAGCAACAAAAGCAAAACAGATAAATGGGACTACATCAAACTTAAAAAGTTCTGTGCATTAAAGGATACAATTGACAGGATGAAAAAAACAATCTACTGAATTATGTATCTGATAAGGGATTAATATCCAGAATATATGAGGAACTCCTACAACTCAACAACAACAACAATAAAAAATAACCCAATTTAAAAATGGGCAAGAGAGTTGAATAAACATTTCTCCAAAGAAGGTATCCAAACGACCAACAAGCATGTGAAAAGATGCTCGGGCTGGCTGGTTAGCCCACCTGGTTAAAGCGTGATGCTGATAATACCATGATCAAGGGTTTGGGCTCCCTTACTGGCCAGGTGCCAAAAAAAAAAAAAAAAAAGAGGCTGAACATTGCTAATCATTAGGAAAATCAAAACCACAATGACATGTCATCTCATACCTATTAGGATGACAACTATCAAAAGAACAGAAAATAACAAGTGGTAACAAGGATGTTGAAAAATCAGAACCCTTCTGTACTTTTAGTGAGAGTGTAAAATTATGCAGTCATTCTGGAGGTTTCTCACAAAATTAAAAATGGAACTATCATATGGCTCAGCAATCCCACTTCTGAGTCTACATCCAAAATAATTGAAAGTAGAGTCTTGAGCAGATATTTGCACACTCTTTTTCAACCCAGCATCATTCACAGTAGCCAAGAGATGGAAGCAACCCAATGTCCAACAACAGATAAATAAAACAAGACAATGCAGTATATTCATGAAATGGAATATTATGCAGTATCCTATGAAGGATCACACATTGTGCTATGGAAGGAAAAAAAAAAAAAAGATGAGGAACTGTTCTAGGTTGAAGGAAACCAACTAGAAGTCCCGTCACATGCTGCAATGTGGATGAACCTTGAGGACATTAAGCTAAGTGAAATAAGCCACTCACAAAAGGACAAATACTTTATGATTCCATTTATATGCAGTATCTAAAGTAGTCAGAATCATAGAAATAGAAAGTGAAAAGGTGGTCTCCTTTAACCTAGAACAGTGCCCCATCTTTGTGTGTGTGTGTGGTCTTTCATAACATTGACATTTTCTTGAGGTGGGACAATTGTTTTGCCAAATGCCAATCAATCTGAATCTATGATGATTTCATCATGATTAGATCTGGATGAAATGGTTTGGCAGCATACTACGCTGTTTATTTGTGCCTTTTTCATATCAGGTGATGGAGTTTGGATGTGTTGTCCCCTCCAAAACTCATGTGGAAATTTGATCTCCAATGTGACAGTGCTGGAAACTGATTGAGTCACGGGGGTGGATCCCTCATGAATGGATTAATGCTCTCCCTGGGGGAGGAGAGGTAGTGAGTGAGTTCCCGCTCTGTTAGTTCCCCGGAGAGCTGATTGTTTAAAGGGCTCTGGCACCTCCTCTCTGTCTCTCTCTTGCTTCCTTTCGCTATATGATCCGCTTGTGCCCACCAGCTGCCTGCCACTTTCTGCCACGAGTAGAAGCAGCCTGAGGCCAGTGCCAGATGCAGCCATCCCAGAATCGTAAGTCAAATAAACCTCTTTTCTTTATAAATTACCCAGTCTCAGGTATTCTGTTATAGCAACACAAAATGGACTAAAACATCAGGAAGTCTGTTATAAAGGGTGAACTCAGACTTGGGTTGCAACTTTGCACACTCCAGAGAAAGGATCGGACCTTGGCTTCCTCCTGAGCCCTTGAAATATCCTGCCCGATAAGAATGTTTTTGTATGCTATAGGCCTTGGGCCATACTGTATGAGTTTGACCAGATAGTTTATGCTAACAACTAGATTTATAGTGAACACCTGTTTTTGTATACCTGAAGTCCTGGACCATGCTGTATGAGTTTGACGTCTGGGGATCTGGAGACTGGGAGCTCATGCTTATGTGACTGGCCCCCAATAAAACCCTGGACACCAAGGCTTGGGTCAGTTTCTTTTGTTGGCAGTACTTCACACATGTTGTCACACACTTGCTAGGATTATTAAGTGCTGTCCATGTGACTCCTCTGGCAGAGGACAACTGGAAGCTTGCACCTGATTTTTTCTAAGTCTAACCCCATGCACTTTTCCACTTTGCTGATTTTCATCTGTATCCTTTCTCTGTAATACACTGTAGCTGTGAGTATAACAGCTTTTGGGGGTGGGGGCAGTGCAGCTGGCCAGTAGAGGGAACCAAACCCTTGACCTTGGTGTTACAAGGTATAACAGCTCTTTTGAGTTTTATGAGTCATCAAACCTGAGGGTGGTCTTAGGGACCCCCTACACAGGGGTCATATCATGTCATTTTGCTTCATTAGTAGTGTTTGTTCATTTGGCTAAGGTTCTCCTGGATTTCTCTAACATAAAGATATCCTTTTTCTTTGTAATTAAGAAGTATTCTGTGGGGTGATAAGTTGAAATTGTATGAGTATCTTGTTCCCCAACAGTCTTTCACATAATAGTTCTAATATTGATTGATGATTATTATATGGATCAATTATTATTGGGGGGACTATAAAGATGTGATTTTCTTTTTTTGTAATAACATGGACTCAGACTATTTTTTGTTAATCAATGAGTTATAATCCATTCCTGTTATTATTTATTTTGATGCTTAAATTGAACAAAATTTGACCAAGGGAGCCCCTTCAAGCCAGTTCCTATGTCCCCACCAATTTTTCAGCATTCCCTTACTTTCTGATATAGTAAGATGTTCCAACACATGTTGTCTTTCCCTGCCCCAGGTTTAGAATCAACCATTTCTCCAAACAGCCCCTGTTCCTTTTACTTCATTTGAACATTAATTCCAGAGAGAGTCATCTACTGCCTCCAGGAGTGATGAATAAGAAACAGGGTCAAATTACCCTATTAGAACACCAGGAGAAAAATTCTAATCTATGTTCATCCTTAAGAGTCCCTGGCTGTAGATGAATCTTTTGATATTTCCCTCAAGAAAACCCCAAACATGCATGCCTTCCTCATTCTTTGATTGGAAAAGTAAATGTGTTATATGTTGATACAATCTCTTCTGTATCCGATGACCTAACTTTCTGAGAAAGTGGTCTAAAACTATAACAAGAACATTTGGGTCGAGATCCAAAGAAGTCAAATTATACTTTTTCTAAGAAGACAACATCTTCTTACCTTTCAACATACCACAAATGTTTCAGTTTAGGGATTGAGGACCTATGGATATCTCTATCAAGTAGTGGGGCAGCCCACGTATGGAATTTGGTTTAATTCTAAATCAAATGAGAGGTGATTGGAAGGTTTTGAGCAACAGAGTGACATGATCTGACTACGTTTTAGCAAGATCGCTCTGACGACCATATAGAGAATAGACTGAAGGGATATATATAGGGCAGTCACTGATAAGCACTCTCAATGGCTCACTGCAGGAAGCATATTGACTGAGGGCCCCTGTTGAAGGGTTTTGAGTCCATGCTTTCCATTGGCTGCTTTCAGCCAGTGATTGAACCCAGTAGGGATACTAAGGTATGACCATTCCCAGGAACTCCTCTGATAGGTGACTTTGGATCAGGACTCCCTAACAGCCTTGCTGAACTTTTCATAACTACACAGCAGCCTAAGACTGTTCCACTTAACCTTCCTTCTCTCCTTCATTTGGGATCAGACTTAAATCACAGTTTAACAGCCCTCCTAGCCTCTCCTGATTCCCTTTCTGTTTTCTTTGACTGGGGTTTCCCATAACAAATTTCTTGAACATTTAATCCTGTCTTGGCATCTGCTTCTTGGAGGAGAAGCAGGGAGATCAGAGAAATCCAATAGAAGACAATCAGCATAATCCAGGTGAGACGATTGTGGCTTAGAGCAGGGTGTAGGCAACAGGAGTGGAGAGAAGTGACCAGATTTTGCCTTTCTTTTGAAGACAGATGTTACTAGATTTGCTGCTAGGATACGGGGTGTGAGAGAAAGTAAGAGGTCAAAGATGACATCATTGTTTTTGGCCTAACAGATGAGTCCAGATCTGTCCAGAGTTGGACGGATGGAGTTGCCATTTTCTGAGATGGTAAAGCTGGGAGAAAAGCATGTTTGGGGAATAAGATCAAAACCTTGGTTTAGGGCCGGCCCAGTGGCGCACTGCTACAGTGCACTGCTACAGTGCACTGCTTGGGAGCGCGGCAGTGCTCCCGCCGAGGGTTCGGATCCCACATACAGACCGGTTCCCACTCACTGGCTGAGCTAGGTGCCAGCGCAACACCAAGGGTTGCAATCCCGTTGCCAGTCCCGGTCCGGTACGGGCGCGGCACTGAGGGTTGCGATCCGTTGCCCGACACGAAAAAAGACAAAACAAAAAACAAAAAAAACCCCTTGGTTTAGACATATTAAGCTTGAGATATTAGATATCCAAATGGTGATGTCACATAGGCAATTAATTTAATAAGTCTGGAGTTCAGGATAGAGATATCGGCTGAAGATATGACTTTGGGAGTTAGTATATAGCTGGTATTTAAAGCCACAGACCTGAACATGATCACTGAGGAAAAGATTGTGATAGAAAAGTTCCCAGAACTAAGTCCTGGGGCATTCTAAATTTGAGAGATGAGGAATATTCATCAAAAGAGACAAAGAAGGAAGATTATACAAGTTTAGAATCGTATCTGGGGCTAGCCAGTTAGCTCAGTTGTTTAGAGTGCAGCCTTGTAACACCATGGTCATGGGTTCAGATCCCCATACCAGCCGAGGCCAAAAAAAAAAAAAAGGATTATCATAACTGCGTGGTGAAGTTAACCTTTTAACATGAAGTAACCTCCTTTAAAAGTAACACTTTTTTTTCGGGGCTGGCCCATGGCTCACTCAGGAGAGTGCGGTGCTGATAATACCAAGGCCACAGGTTCGGATCCCATATAGGGATGGCCGGTTAGCTCACTGGGTGAGCGTGGTGCTGACAACACCAAGTCAAGGGTTAAGATCCCCTTACCGGTCATCTTTTAAAAAAAAAAAAAGTAACACTTTTTTGTCTTAAAGCCTGTTCTATGTGACATTACAATAGCTACTTCAGGATCTTTTCCTTAAAAGATACTAGTACATCTTTTTCTTTGGTGTTCTGCAGTTTTACATTAATGTATGTAAAAGTACATTGGGGGCCGGCCCGTGGCTCACTTGGGAGAGTGCGGTGCTGATAACACCAAGGCCGTGGGTTCGGATCCCATATAGGGATGGCCGGTTAGCTCACTGGGTGAGCGTGGTGCTGACAACACCAAGTCAAGGGTTAAGATCCCCTTGGTACGGGCGCGAAACTGAGGGTTGCAATCCGTTGCGGGTCATGAAAAAAGACAAAAAAGAAAAAAAAAAAAAAGTACATTGGGCTTCCTGAATCCAAGAACTTATATCTATCATTAAAACTAAAAAAATTCTCAGCCATTATATCTTTGCAATTTGCCTCTTCTCAATTTTAATCTCCTTCTGAAATTTCAATCAGATATATTTTAGACCTTCTCGTTCTACCCTCAGAATGTCTTGTCTTCTCTTTCATAGTTTCCACCATTTTTACTTTCTGGAGTACATTCTGAATTTCTTCAGATTGGTCTGTCTTCTAGCTTCTTTTTTATTTCTTTTTTTTTTTTTTTTCCTTTTTGTCTTTTTTCGTGACCGGCAACGGATTGCAACCCTCAGTGTCATGCCCGTACCGGACCGGGACCGGCTACGGGATCGCAACCCTCGGTGTCGCACCCGCACCTCGCTCAGCCAGTGAGTGGCCGGTCTGTATGTGGGATCCGAACCCTCGGCGGGAGCGCCGCTGCACTTCCCAAGCGGCACACTGTAGCAGTGTGCCACTGGGCTGGCCCCTAAAAGATCACCGGTAAGGGGACCTTAACCTTTTTTTTCTTTCTTTCTTTTTTTTTTTTTTTGTCTTTTTTCGTGTCTGGCAATGGATTGCAACCCTCAGTGTCGCGCCCGTACCGGACCGGGACCGGCAACGGGATCGCAACCCTCGGTGTTGCTCCTGCACCTCGCTCAGCCAGTGAGCGGGAACCGGTCTGTATGTGGGATCCGAACCCTCGGCGGGAGCGCCGCTGCGCTCCCAAGCAGCGCACTGTAGCAGTGCACCACCGGGCCGGCCCAGGGGATCTTAACCTTTGACTTGGTGTTGTCAGCACCACACTCAGCCAGTGAGCTAACCGGCCATCCCTATATGTGATCCGAACCCGTGGCCTTGGTGTTAGCACACTCTCCCGAGTGAGCCACGGGCCAGCCCTTAAGTTTCTTAGTAATATATATTTACTCATATTCTGCTAGACAGAAATGGTAAAGAATGGTTCTGGAGGCTGGGAAGTCCAAGATTAAGGCACTGGCAGGTTAGGTGTCCAGTGAGGGCTGTTCTCTGTTTCCAACATGGTACTGTGATGCTGCAGCCTCTGGATGGGACTAACACTGTGTCCTCACATGGCAGAAGGTAAGAAAGGTCAAAAGGGATCAGATCATCCTAATTCTTAGGAGCCCTGTACTAAGATATTTAAGGGTGAAGTATCAGGATGTCATCAACTTATTTTCAAAAAGATTAGCAAAAAATGAAATGTTTGGGCCTGGCCCGTGGCTTACTCGGGAGAGTGTGGTGCTGATAACACCAAGGCCATGGGTTCGGATCCCATATAGGGATGGCCAGTTAGCTCACTGGGTGAGCGTGGTGCTGACAACACCAAGTCAAGGGTTAAGATCCCCTTACTGGTCATCTTAAAAAAAAAAAAATGAAATGTTTATACTCACAGTTAGAGAATAAAAGGAAATATGGCAAAACATCTGCAATTATTAAATCTATGTAGAATGTATATTGGTATTGTTCTGTTCTTCGAACTTTTTTGTATGTTTGTTTGAACATTTTTTACAATAAAAAAGAAAAACTTGGGGAGAAAACAAACAAATAATTTTGTTCATAAGGGTCAAATGACTGACATTAATAGAGGTTATTCATTCCAGCAATAGTACCCTAAAGAGACAGTCTAAAAATTCTGTTTGGCAGGGCTGGCCCGTGGCTCACTTGGGAGAATGTGGTGCTGATAATACCACGGCCACGGGTTCGGATCCCTCTATAGGGATGGCTGGTTGGCTCACTTTGGAGAGCCTGGTGCTGACAACACCAAGTCAAGGGTTGAGATCCCCTTACCAGTCATCTTTTTTAAAAAATTTAAATTTGAATTTAAATTTAAAAATTAAAAAAATAATAAATATTCTGTTTTGCAATCTCCAAAGCTGTCTTGTTGCTTATATTGTTTCTTTAGCCTTCTCTTTGGTTCATGTGAACTCCCCTGTGTTTCTGCCTATTTATGTTAGCCAGAGTAGGCTTCTGGAAGTAGCAAGTAAAGAAACCTTATCAATACATGCTAGTTATTCTCCATTTGCCTCACCACAGCCATCATAATATTCCTTGTTTTTTCGGGTTTTTTTTTTTTTTTTTTTGGCAGATGGTCGGTGCAGGGATCCAAACCTGTGACCTTTGTGGTATAGCACTGTGCTCTAACCAACCAAGCTAACCAGCCAGCCCTAAAATTTATTCTTTTATGGGCATATGGCTCTATGAGTTTGACAAATGAATTGTGTAAACACCACCACGATCAAGATGCAACCCTCCCAAGCTTCCTCATATTACCCCTTTGTAGTGAAACACTCCCCTCACCCTTATGCCTGGCAGCCACTAATCTGGTCTCCAGCCTTATAGTTTTTCCTTTTCCGTAATATCATATCAATGGAATCAGCCAGTATATAGTCTTCTGAGTCTGGCTTCTTTTGCTAATTGTAATGTGTTTGAGATTCATCTATACTATTCCACATATCATAGTTGTTTCTTTTAATTGCTGAATAATATTTCATTATATAGAGATGAACCATGGCTCATTTATTCAACATCAGTTGAAGGACATTTGGTTTGTTTTGCAATTTTTAGAGATTATGAATAAAGCTACTATAAACAATTGTGAATGAGGGCCAGCCTGTGGCTCACTTGGGAGAGCATGGTGCTGACAACACCAAGTCAAGGGTTAAGATCCCCTTACTGGTCATCTTTGAAAAAAAAAAATTGTGAATGAGTTTTTATCTGAACATTTTTATTTATCTTGAGATAATTCTTATGAGTCGGATCACTAGGTCATATGTTAAGTGAATGTTTACATTATAAGAGACTGCAAAACTGTTTTCAAAAGTGTCTACAATTTCACATTCCCACTGGTAGTTTATAAAAGTGTTAGCTGCTCTGTATAACCACCAGCACTTGATATTGTTGGATTTTGTTTTTGTGTTTACTTGTTTTGCCATTTTAATAGGTCATATCTTATCATGGTTTTAATTTGCCTTTCCTTAATGACTAATGATATTGACCATTTTTTATGTGCTTATTTGCTATCTGTTTATATTCTTTGGTGAAATATCTGTTCAGATGTTTTGCCCATTATTAAATTGTGTTATTTGTTTCCCTGTTGTTAAATTTTGAGAATTCTTTATATATTCTGGATACTACTCTTTTGTCAGATATGTGATTTGTAAATATTTTTTCTGAGTCTGTGGCTTGTCTTTTCATTCTCTTAATGTTGTCTTCTGATAAACAAAAAGGTTTTAATATTGACAAAGTCCAATATATCAATATTTTCCTTTATGTTAACCCATAAAGAAAAATATTGATAAATTTGGGTTTTTTGGCATCATATCTAAGAACTCTTTGCCTAATCCAAAGTAAAAAAGACTTTTCTCTCCTTTGTTTTTTTCTAAAAGTTTAATAGTTTTATTTATGTCTATGATCCATTTTGAGTTAATTTTGTATAAGGTGTGAAGCATATAGGTCGAGTCAAGATTTACTTTTTTGCCTATGAGTGTCCAATTGTTCTAGTACCATATGTTGAAACAGCTATCCTTTTTCCATTTAGTTACCTTTACATTCTGGTCAAAAATCAATGGGCTGTACTTGTATGAGTCTATTTCTGGACTTTATTCTGTTCCATTTGTTTGTGTGTTATGCTTTTGTCAACATAGTTATGCTCCCCATAACAGCATTTTGGTCAATGATGAACCACATATGTGACGGTGGTTGTAGTGATAGGCTTTGTACCATATGCCTAGATGTGTAGTAGACTATTCGACCTGGGTTTGTGTAAGTACACTCCATGATGTTCACACAATGACAAAATTGCCTAAGAATGCATTTCTCAGAACATATCCTTGTGGTTAAGTAACACATGAGTGTATCAGACTGTTTTGGTAAATCTTGAAACTGGGTAGGGTTAAGACTTCCAACTTTATTCTTTTCCCATGTAAATTTTAGAATCACCTCCTCAACATCATCAAAAAATCTTCTGGTATTTTGATTGTAATTGCTTTGAAACTAAATATCAATTTGGGGTCTTCTGGTCAAGATGGCAGAATAGACATTCCCCAGCATAACTCTCTCCCACAAATCAACCAATTTACAACTATGAAAAAGCAACAACAGCCAAGCTGGGGCCGCTACAGCTCAGGGGAAGAGGAGGAGAGACCTATGGAGTGCATGAATGTGAGAGAAGCCATGATGAGAGAAAGAAAAAACTGCTCTGGTCATTTTGTGCCACTGGTGCTTTAAGACTAGAGCTGCTGGGCCGGTCTGGTAGCACACTGGAGAGTGCGCCCATTGGGAGCGTGGCGGCGCTCCCGCCGAGGGTTCGGATCCCATGTTGTAGACCGGTTCCCACTCACTGGCTGAGCGCGGTGTGGGCACAACACGGAGGGTTGTGATCCCGTTACCGGTCAGTAAAAAAAGACAAAAAGGAAAAAAAAAATAGTGTTAAGCCGACCCCGTGGCTCACTCAGGAGAGTGCGGCGCTGGGAGCACAGCGACGCTGCCGCCGCGGGTTCGGATCCTATATAGGGATGGCCGGTGTGCTCACTGGCTGAGTGCGGTCACAAAAAAGGACAGAAAAAAAAACAGTTGTTTTGGGCTGGCCCGGTGGCGCACTGCTATAGTGCGCCGCTTGGGAAGCGTGGTGGCGCTGCTGCCGAGGGTTCGGATCCCACATACAGACCGGCCGCTCACTGGCTGAGTGAGGGGCAGGAGGACACCGAGGGTTGCGATCCCGTGGCCAGTCCCGGTCCGGTACAGGCGCGACACTGAGGGTTGCGATCTGTTGCCCGTCACGAAAAAAGGAAAAAAAAAAAAAAAGACTAGAGCTGCTGAGTGTATGGAGCGGGAGCCGGCAAAAGCCATAGCTGTGCCCTTTGGATGGAGTTGCTTGGAGGCAGCAGGGGAGAAGAGGGCCTTGGTGACCCCCAGGCCAGCAAGACACTAATATGGTTCCCGTGGACCCACTTAGGAGTGGGGAGCCACAACAACTGAAAAAAAGGAGCCACTCAGAGGCCAGTGAGTCATTGCAAGGGACTGGCACATGACCCATCCCATGAGAAGTGTTTGCAACATGGGCAGTGGGGGAGAGGAGCCCACCAGAGGAACACTAGGGCACAGCAAGGACAGCTGATCTGCACCCCAGTCAGCATAGTACCACTCAGAGGAGACTAGTCAGGAATATAGAATTGCATGGGATGCAGTTTGATGAAAAGGCTCAGGTCTATAAAGTCAACCATTCAAAAAGCCTTCACTAGGGAAGCAGCAGCAAAGCAGCAATTTAGCTAAACCACACAGCTCAAGTACTGCTCCTCACAGGAAGTACCCACATTTTATTTTATTTTATTTTTTAAAAGATGACCGGTAAGGGGATCTTAACCCTTGACTTGGTGTTGTCAGCCCCACGCTCAGCCAGTGAGCGAACCGGCCATCCCTATGTGGGATCCGAACCCGGGGCCTTGGTGTTATCAGTACTGCACTCTCCCGAGTGAGCCATGGGCCAGCCCAAGTACCCCCATTTTAGAAGTAAGCAAAGGACAAAAAATCAGTTCCAGTCCAGGCACACCACCAGTGCCTCAGGGCCTGCCCAGGGACCTGAGACATGAAGCCAGGACTGGACACCCCCTCCCACAACCAGGCACAACAGCAGTGCCTTGGGGCCCACCTGGAGTCCTGAGGCATGCAGCTGGGGGCTGGAACCCCCTCTCACAACCAGCACACCACCAGCACCAAGGAGCATGCCAAAAACCTCACCTCCATGTGGGTGGCCCACCACAGTAACCGTAGCTGCCACAAAAGCGGCTAGACGCCACAACCACCATGCAGATGGTCCGCCAGCCACTGAAGGGCATTGACACAAGGAGAGTCACCAGCAGAGACCAAAGAAAAGATGAGGATGTCTCTCTCCACAAAGCTCATTCCAGAGTGACAGAAGAAGCATCTGCTCTACGATAATATTGGGGGACCTGAACACGACTCTCAGCCTTGGACAGATCATCTAGGTAACAAATCAACAGAGTAACCATTAATCTTTCAGAAGGAGAGAAGAAATCTAGGGCAATTAGGAGAGGGAGGGGGAGGGGGTGAGACTGGACAAGGGGCATAAAGAATAAGTATGATTTGTAACAATATATATGCTAGTAATATTGATTTGATCAACATCTGTCAATGTTGAACCCCCAAAATATGTATAATCAATTATGATTCAATAAAAAAATTTTTTTTAAAAGATCAATTTGGGGCCGGCCCGGTGGCGCACTGCTATCCCATCTGCTCTGCCTGGAGCAGCCCCAAGTGTGGTTCGTTCAGCAACCCTAGAGAGTAAAGGGCCGAAACCTTGGTGGCGTCCACATTGTGTTAAGTCTACAGGCCAGCAGGACATGCGAGCAGTGGAGGCGTGGCAGCCTCCACCCAGATTCCAGAGGATGTATGGAAAAGCCTGGGGGCCCAGGCAGAGCCCTGCCACAGGGTGGAGCCACTGCTGAGGCCATCTATTAGAGCAATGCCAAGCAGGAAAGTGGGGTTGGAGCCCCCACAGGAAGCCCCCACCAGGGAAATGTCTAGTAGAGCCAAAGCAGCAGGACCACCATGGAGACCCAGACTTATGGAGCTACCAGAGTGGAACACCAGCCTGGAAAAGTTGCAGGCACCAGCACAGCCCACTGGGCTGCACCTGGCAGAGCTGTGGGAACAAGATGCCATGATGCAAGAGGAAAAAACTGCTATTTCTCCTTTCTGAAAAGAACCATAGTAAAGTTTCCTGGTGCAAAAAGGAGTAAGAGGATAGCAGAAATTGTCCCAAAACTTTTCACCCATGACGAGACTTAGACTTCCAAAATGTGAATGCAAATTATATTTTAAAGGGAGATTCACACAGTGATACATTGTACCTAACATCTTGTATGTCAAAATACACTTACACAAAAATTTGATCCACAAATGAAAAACTTCTATTAGAACAGATTATGAGTTTTTTTAGTCATTTATAAAAATTATACACTCTTTTATTTGACTCCCTTAGTAAATTTGTTTCTAGAATTTTACTTTAAAATTCATAGCATAATTATTTTGTTAAAAGCCTCACATTTTGGTTTATTGTTGAATAGCAATCATCATCAACCAATTTTCATAGTTGTAGTTCCAAGTAAGGCACTAAGGTTTATGTCATGTCCTTTCTGATACACACACGGTACCAAATTATTTTACTGAGGATTTTGTGACCAAGGTAGCCAAAGGAGTAAAAATCGCCATTATTCTTTCTCTGCTATTAGGTAGTGTGTTGAAATGAATGATTTTGATGTGAAATAGAGTGCTCTGACTTTTTATCTATTGAAACCTTTCTTTTCCTTCATTTTAATAAGTTTCCAGCTGTACATTGATTGACACGCCATGAAATACATTTGAGAAAATCTACTTCCATTGAGATGGGTCAATTAATTGTTCATCTAGAATAGTTTAGGAATTGTTTAGTCTGTGTATATACAGGCAGTATCTTTTCATGTTATTATTAACTAGCATTTAGATGAAAATAATTCTAATTCGTTGTTAATTGCACAAGCATTTTAAATTATTTTTCCAATTATAGTCGAAACACAGATTATTGTATTATCTTTTTAGGCCCTCTTTGCCCAAGGAAAGGCATTTGCCAAGCAGTTGGCTGGGGTTAGGGGTGCATACTATGATTAAGGAAGCTAACAGGAACAAATGTGCAATGCTGGGATAAAAACTATGACCTCATTGACAAAGAGTTCCAACTAAACAGCACAGAGATAATAAATATCTCCTTGAAACTTTGCTTTCTCACTTTTCTGCGAGTGTTTTCTTTGTCACTGAAGCATGAAGACATTTTATTCTCTCTAAATTTCCAGCAGAACTCTTTGTGCCAGGGATATCACATTCCATCCTCTATGTATTATTAGTAGTAAACAATGAAATGGCCATCATAGAGTCTAAGTATTTCTTGCCTCATAAAAAGAATTTAGAAGAGTCTTTGGATGGAAATCACCACACAGAGTATAGTAGTGGTATTGTATTACTGTGCACAATATTACTACACCAAAGATTATGAGGCACACATACTTTACTGAGAGCCCTTTGTGGGTCAAATTCATGTGCTGAAAACAGACATGACATTTAAAATCATGTAAATTTATGGAAATTATAGATTTTTCTTGTAGAAAATGAATAAATCCTTTATATAATTCTCAGGATAAAGGATAATAATTAAAATTGTGGAACAAAAGTTCTGAAATATTCATTGTTTTTAAACACAAAGTTGTTTTCAGAGTTGGTAAAATCTGGTTTTTAAATTACTTCTATTTCAAATTAGTCATTAGGTGAATAGGTTCACACGAAAGGTGAGGGAGCACAGAAAAAGAGGAGGAAAGAGGACACAAATCGATCATTTGTCAAAATGTGGTTGTGTTGCACTTTAAGTTGCAAAAAACAAAAGTTCATTCAGTCTTAAAGGAAAAGGAGGTTGACTGTAAGGACATGTACGGTTTAGAATTGTTAAGCTGGTTAATGGATACAAAATTACAGCTACATAGGAAAAATAAGTTCTACTGGTGTATGGTCAACCCAGAAATCTATAATCAACAATGATTTACTGCATGTTATCAAACGACTAGAAGAGAGATCGAATGTTCACATCTCAAAGAAATGATTAAGTTTTGCAATGATGAATATATTACCCTGATTAGAACATCACACATTGGATACATGTATTGAAAAATAACTCTGTACCCCATAAATATGTACAATCAATATGTTTCAATAAGAAATTTTTTTAAAAAAGAATAGTTAAGCTATTTCATAACCAAGGTAATTCTAGGACAGATTATACCAGTGTCCACATGGTCTTTCTCTTTCTCATGGTGTCTTTCTTCTTTGAGAGTCAACCTTTCAAGTAGGGAATGTGTGATTGGATTGTTTAATTCATCGGTATGGAGTATAACTATGGGGTAGATTCTGACTCAGGCACCCATCTTTGATCATAGCTTCTTGTCTTAGTTGGCAATAGGATGTAGTATAGAGTCTATGTTATACTAGTTAGTATAGGCCCTACCTCTTTTAAAACCAAAAATAGCCCTCCACATAAATCAAAATTGTATATGCCCAACATTTACGTCAATGGAAAAAAATGTATGCAAATGATTAAATACAAAAAGACACTATGAAAAATAAAAAGTTTTTCAAAGTGTGAGATTATGATTGGCTTTTTTTCTCTCAGTTTACTCCAATATTGTTGTTCTAGTACTTTGACTAATTAACAAAGCTTTAAACGTATTTAGAACAATGAATATAATTTTAAAACGCCCAGATGTTTTTAAACTGATTACATCTAGTTTCTTTACTTTCTAAATCATTTAAAACTCAAGCAATAGAGATGGATTAAATTTAGAAAATGTGTAAAACATGCTTTTAATCAACATTCTAATTCGAGATGAGTCAATAGTCATTACAGTCAGTTTCATCATGTACATGGAGAATTCATTACTTGGAAGTGCTATAGATACTTTAAAAATAAAATTCCACATATATGTGTCCCTCTCACAGAAGCTTTTAAAATATTTGCCCATCCCTATACATAGCTGTAGTCATGCCTATTAACCTTTTTTTTTTTAAAGATGACCGGTAAGGGGATCTTAACCCTTGACTTGGTGTTGTCAGCACCATGCTCACCCAGTGAGCTAACTGGCCATCCCTATATGGGATCCGAACCCGTGGCCTTGGTGTTATCAGCACCACACTCTCCCGAGTGAGCCACAGGCCGGCCCCTAACCTTTTATGTTTACAGAAAAAAAATATATATATATATAAAAAGCAGACAGAAACTTTAGGATAATATAGCTATGAGAGTGAGGAGATGGGGTATAGTTGACGGATTTATAGCGAGTGTATGTGTTATGTCAGGTATAATATACATCTAGCCTTTTATGACCAATTTTAAGTATAACATGAGTTTTAAATTAGAAATAACTAGAAATCTCCAAAGAATTTTAAAAATCCTATCAATTGGTTAACAAAGCTTTTTGCTTTATTATCAATGATACTTAACTGATTTTGTTTTTCAGATTCCAAGGGACAAAAACTAGCTTTCATAGCCAGCAGATACATTTCTAAATGTTTAGGATAAAGGATCACATGGAATATATAATTTTCAGAGTACCTAATTACGATGATTGTTCAGTAATTTGACAATTGCCATTTATATTTCTAATAAAATTCTCATGTAAATTATAAGAAGTTAGTTCCTTAATCATATAGTAAATATACTTGGACTGTACTCTAGAATTCTGATTAATATTTCTAATTGATTTTCAATAAGGAAGCAATGATCTTACCAAGTTTGTGTAATCCTTAGGTGGAAATTGTATTTGTCTGCCACCTGGGGGATTTGTGGAAATACTGCAAGTGGCAAAATTCATAGTAATAAAAATATTTCAGTTATATGTGTTCATAGTATGTATTATATTTATCTTACGAGTGAAGTTGGTTGATACGCATGCGTGCACATACACATGCACGCACATGCACACACACACACACACACACACACATTTATGTAATTGTAGCTAATGAGGTAGTGGCAAAACCAAACGCACACACACACACACACACACATTTATGTAATTGTAGCTAATGAGGTAGTGGCAAAACCAAAAAACTTGTGTTCTGAATGTCAGCTGAAGAAAACATTTCCAAAAAAAAGGAGTGATCAGTTTCATCAAATGCTGCTCATAGATCAAATAAGATGAGGAGAACTGAAGATTAACTACTGCATCTGGCAATAGGGAGGTCGTAGGTGACCAGGACAAGAGCTGTTCCTGGATGTTTTATTGTTGTTATTGCTATTATGAGCATATATTTTTATTTATGACTATTTCCTAATCTATTATTGATGGAATATAGGAAGCTATTAATTTTTATAAGTTGATCTTTTATTTGGCCACTTTATTGGATTTTATTATTTCTAATAGTTTGTTTATCAATTTGCTTGGATTTTTCTAGGTAGAAAATCATACTGCTTGAAAATATTGACATATTTGTCTTACTTTCCAACATTTACACCTCATTTGGCATTGGCTGGAACCTCCAGTGCAGTGTAGAGTAGTAGAAGTGAAAGTGGCCATTACTGTAATTTAGAATGATGTGCTTGCTAATTTTGATTTTGGATTCTTCCAACTTTGTTCATAAGTAAAATCGGCCCTACGACTATTAAGTGCACCTTGTACAGTTTTGCTATAAGCATTGTTTTCAGCTCTTAGAATGAGTTGGGAGTTAATGAAAGAAATGAACTAGATAAATTCTAAAACTATTAAATAACAATTATAATACAGGACAAATTCCCAAGTTCTAGTTGATTTACAAATTTTAAGCAATAGCTAAAACAAAATTTAGACTTTTTAAATTCATTCAACAGTACTCTATCCCACAAGAAAACAAATTATATGTGAGATAATGCATATGTTAATTACCTTGATCTAGCCATTCCACAATGTATACTTATTTCAAAATATCATGTTGTACACCATAAATACATACAATTTTTGTCAATTTAAAAAATAACATAAAATCTAAGGTAAGGAGAGTTAAAAAGAAAAAAGAAAAAAATGAAAAATATCCCAAGAAAGAGGAAGATTTTTATTTCCTTAACAGAAAATAAAACTCCCACTCTGAATTTTGCCTCAGAATACAATTCAGGGTTTTATAAAAACAAAAATTGTAAAAGAAAAAAACAGTACTCTATTTGAGAGTACATATAATCTAGTAGAAGAGATAAAATATGAATGAAAATAAAACATAAGGCAGTATGTGAGAAATGTTTTCTTTGTTTTTTGGAGGCTGGCCGGTACAGGGATTGAACCCTGGACCTTAGTGTTAGCAACACCATGCTGTATGTGAGAAGTATTATAAGTAATTTAGAGGTGGAGATTATTTCTGGCTTGGTTGATCTGATAAGGTATCACGTGAGAACACCAGGTGGACGGGAAATTTATGCGACTTGTATCACAGGCTAATTTCCCTTCTTTATAAACAGTTCCTAGAAATTGAGAACAAAGGAACTAATCCTCAAAAGAATAATGAGCAAATGCCAGGAATAGTGTTCACAGGACATACAAATGGTCTTCAACAAATGAAAATTTTCTCAACTTCGCTCATAATAAAAGAAAGGTAAAAGCAAACTGTACTGTGATATCACTTCTCACATATCAGATTGGCAGAAATCCAAAAGTTTGACAGTATACTCTGTGGCAGGACTGTGGGGAAACAAATACTGGTGGTGAGAGTGGAAAATAGTACAAGCTAACAAAATTAGAAATATCTAATATCCACCAAAATAATAAATGTATTTACCCTTTGACTGAACAATCCCATTTCTTAGAATCTATGCTGAAGACACCTCCGGGAATGGAAACAATTTACACATATCGTTATGCATTATGGCATTATTTGTAATAGAAAAAGATTAGAACTAACCTATCTGTCTATCTACAGGGAAGGAGTTGAACAAACTGTAGTACCTCCATGTAACTGAGTCCTTTGTAATAGTAAAAGCAAATGAAGATCTATGTATTAATGTGGAGGGATTTCTGGATTGTCTGTGATAAAATGACAAAAATAAAGTGCAAAACTGTGGAATAAATGGGAGATAAGAATATAGACACACAGATTTCTGCTATAACGCAATATATACTTTGCTAAAAAAAACCCTTTACTTTCTGCAAAATCCATACTTAAAATAAGAGGAAATACCAAAAAAAAAAAAAGTGGGGTGAAGGGCAGCTTATTAAAAATCTATGCCACAAGGGGCTGCTGAGATAAGAATATAGACACACAGATTTCTGCTATAACGCAATATATACTTTGCTAAAAAAAACCCTTTACTTTCTGCAAAATTGCATACTTAAAATAAGAGGAAATACCAAAAAAAAAAAAAAGTGGGGTGAAGGGCAGCTTATTAAAAATCTATGCCACAAGGGGCTGCTGGTTAGCTGAACTGGTTAGAGTGAGGTGTAATAACACCAAGGTCAAGGGTTCAGATCCCCATACCAGCCAGCTGCCACACAAAAAAAAAAAAAAAGAAAGAAAGAAAGAAAGAAAAAGAAAAATCAGAGTAATTGATACCTTGGGAGATAACTTGGACCACCTAGACAGGTAGCCTAAGGTGACTAGAAGCAAAAAAAAAAAGTTAAAAAAAAAAACAAACATGCAATATTTTAATTAAATCAGGCTGGTAGGACAAAATCTAGGGTATGACTGTAAAATGAATGGCTAGGTAGGTTGAAGAACAAGATCAAAGGATGTGAATTCAAGAAATTAAAAGTTGTGGGTGTTGGAAGATTTATTCAGGCTGAAGGGCAGCTCTGAGCTAGTGAGGCTTTAATTAAGATGGATCTGGAAGGCACTGTGTCTTGTTATCAGGATGTCTAAGACTCTTTCAAGGTGTCCATGAGGTAAAAATATTTCACAATCATACCAAGTCATTTTTCACTCTCATTCTCTCATGAGTGTATGAGAACCCAGCCCTTTCTATGGAGCCAGATATTAAAGAAATTTGCAAGATACCATTCCTCTTACTAAATTTTTTGGTTTGGGCAAATATAGGTTTTTCATAAAAATGTTATTTATGTTAGCTAATAATGATTTTATCATCATTATTTTTAATGTAGTTAATAAATTAATATTTTAACATTGTATAAGTTTTAATTTCGAATACAGTTCGCAACAATTTTTAAGAGCATGCAAGGATCTTGAGTCCCAAAAGCCTAAGAACCTCTGCCACAGAGAAAATTTAGACTTCCGTCATTATGGTAACTAATGATAGTAATATTATTTTTGATATTTAAAAATATTTTCTTTATATTTTTCATAGATTTTAGCTCCTGGCTTGAGGTTTCTGTCATCAATAGTATTATTTTATTTTCTTTCTTTTTTTCTTTTTTAAAGATGACCGGTAAGGGGATCTTTTTTTTTTTTTTTTAGAAGATGACCGGTAAGGGGATCTTAATCCTTGACTTGGTGTTGTCAGCACTTCGCTCACCCAGTGAGCAAACCGGCCATCCCTATATGGGATCCGAACCCATGGCCTTGGTGTTATCAGCACCACACTCTCCCAAGTGAGCCACAGGCCGGCCCAATACTATTACTTTCTTAATTGTTGTTAATTTCAATTTATGCCTGGATGAACCTCCCAACACCCAAACTTTTTGATTTCTTAAACTCACCTATGAGTCATACCCTAAATTTTGTTATTACTAATAACAAATTGATATTGTTTGTGCAATGAGATCACCCTCTGTGATCTCCTTTTTGCACATTTCATGTTCTGATCACTGCATCCTATCTTTTTTAGCTCATTCCCTTTAGAGACCCTTTAATGCCACATATGTCCTCAAATCCAGTGATCCTTCTATCCCTCATGCTTTGGACATAGCCAGCTTAAATTTCATAGTCAATCATTACAAACACTCCTTTGCATAAACCTTTGACTCACTTCTCTCTTTTGCTTCCTCACACTCACTTGATAAAACCAAAACCCTGATTATGTTAAACTCACTCTCTACTCTGCATGTGTATTTGTGCAGCTGAACAATGGATAGAGCAAAATGCACAACCAAGCTGACTGGCTCACTTTAAATGCATGACCACAAACCTCAACTGGACCCTATGGATTGTCAGACAATCTTACTACATGTCCCTAGTCAACTCATTCTCACCATCTCCTGTAGTATCATTTCACTCCTCCTCTCCTCAAACCCTCAAATCCTCATTCCCAAACTTATTCTCAGCAGATGCTCTTGCTTCCTACTTCACAGGAAAATGGAAGTAATCAGAAGGGAACACCCAAAGACTCTCACTGCATACCTACTCAGATCTCAGCATCTGCACTCACATACTCTACTTTTCAGTCTGTTGAATTATTTATGCTTCCATCTCAAGCACATCTCTTCTCCACTTAGCACAAACTCCTTTCACCTATCTTACTCCAGCAATGCTCCACACCCCTCCTTGTTTTTAAAGTGGAAGAGATAACAGCAAAATTGTATCCTGGTGGGAATAATAGAGTAGCATGTAAACATTAGAGATAAAGGCAAGTGGGTGCAGGAGAGAAAATGGGGAGATATAGGTCAAAGGATACAATGTAGCAGATATTTCAGATGAACAAACCTAGAGATCTAATGTGCAACATGAGGATTATAGTTAGTTATACTGTATTGTATTTGGGATTTTTTTTTTTTTTTATAAAGATGACTGGTAAGGGGATCTTAACCCTTGACTTGGTGTTGTCAGCACCACGCTCACCCAGTGAGCTAACCGGCCATACCTATATGGGATCCGAACTTGTGTCCTTTGTATTATCAGCACCACACTCTCCTGAGTGAGCCACAGGCCGGCCCCTGTATTTGGGATTTTTGCTAAGAGTAGATTTTAGGTGCTCTTGTCACCAAAAAAAAAAAGGGGGGGGGTGATTGTGAGATGATGGATATGTTAATTTGCTTGACTGTAGTAACCATTTCACTACCTACATGTATCCCAAAACATCATGTTGTACACCTTAAATACATACAACAAAATTTATGAAAAAGGAAACAAACATTTCTCTTGACTCCACATCCCAGGAGTTAGTTCACTCCCTCCCTTTTCTTGCTTCACATTGCAGGCAAATCCCTTCAAAGATTTGCTCTCTAATTCCTTTCCTCCTATTCTTTCTTAAACCCACTCCATCCGGTATTTTGCCCCCATAACTCCTTCAAAACTGCTGGGGTCAAGATCACCAATAACCTCCATGTTGCTAAATGCAAGGGTCAATTCTCAATCTTCATCCTACTTGATTTAGCAGCAGTATTTGACACAGCTAATCACTTTCCTCTTGATAAGCTTTCTTCACTTGGCTTCAAGGACAACACACTCTCTCGGTTGAAGTTTATTGAGAAACATTGAATTTATAAAAGTCTGTGGATCTAAAATGGTACTCAAAAAAAGAAAAAGCCTGGACAAATTCATTTTCAAAATGAAAATGAATTTTTCAAAAGCTAACCATGGTCTGAAAATATTAAATGGAAAATTCCAGAAATAAACAATTCATAAGTTTTAAATTGTAAACTCTTCTGAGTAGCCAGATGAAATCTTGCACAGTCTCACTCTATTCGCCTAGGCCATGAATCATCCATCCCTTTGTCCAGCATATCTGCACTGTATATGCTGTATCGACATCATCAGCTTGACATCCAACCTTCCACATTGTCATGGCTCTAAGATCCAGGATCACCTGAAGCAGATGATCCTCCTTCTGACATATCATCAGAAAGTCAATAGTAACCTAATGCTACCTCACAATGCCTACGTCATTGACCTCACTTCATCTCATCATGTAGGCATTTTATTATCTCACATCATCTCAAGACGGGTGAGTGCAGTACAAATAAGATATTTTGAGAGACGGAGATAGAGCTGGCTGGTTAGTTCAGCTGGTTATGTTGGAGTGAGCAGGACTGGAGCCTTGTTGGAACCTAAAACCGCATGGGCTCTAAAAGATTTTAAAAGGACACAGTTTTTTTATTGTCATGCATTTCTCTGAGTTCCCTCTTTTCACTTGGTTATTTGATATTCTGAACTTTGGGTGTGGGCAAGATGACATTATTCACATTAATGTAGTTTTCCAGCCGTCCTTAAGCTGCAGATTTGCCAGGAGGCACGTAATATCCAGACCCTGATAAAACAGCAAAGATGGGAGCAGAAACCAGATGTGAAGCCTTGGCAAGAATTTGCACCTGTCTCCTTGTACGTACTCCTCCTTCCTGCTTTTTATTTCCACATTCCATTTCCTCAGCTACCTCTTAAAAAACCCCTCGGTTGGGGCCGGCCCGGTGGCGCACTGGAGAGTGCGCCGCTTGGGAGCGCGGCGGCGCTTCTGCCGAGGGTTCGGATCCCATGTGGAGACCGGTTCCCACTCACTGGCTGAGCACGGTGCGGGCGCAATACTGAGGGTTGTGATCCCGTTGCCAGTCCCGGTCCGGGCGCGACACCGAGGGTTGCGATCCCGTTACCGGTCAGTAAAAAAGACAAAAAGGAAAAAAAAAATAACCCTCAGTTAATGAGTCTTTGAGATGGTTTTAATCTGGCCATTCTCCTTCAGGTTTACCAGAGAGATGGGTTAGCCTAACATCTCTCCATAAGTCTGGTATTCCTGAATAAAAGCTGACTTCCATTTTTACCAACATTTGACTTTTGAGTGTTTGCTTTTGAAAGGGGGCAGGCAGCTGGGCCTGTGTGCCTGGTAACACATTTTAGCAAGCTGGACAAAGAGCTGAGTGGCCTCAGTAACAGAGTGTGGTGTTCTAACACCAAGGGCAAGGGTTCAGATCTCCAGACTAGACAGCTGCTAAAAAAAAAAAAAAAAAAAATTAGGGATGTATCACAAAGGAGGGAGAGGGACCACATTCATTTAACTTTTTTATTACAGTAGATTGTTATAATTGTTCAGTTTTATTATTGTTGTTGTTAATCTCTTACTGTGCCTAATTTATAAACTAAACTTTATCATAGGTATGTATGTATAAGAAAAAACATAGTATATATATGGGTTCAGTACCATCCTCGGTTTCAGGAATACACTGAGGTTCTTGGAATGTATCTCCAGAGAATAAGGTGGACTACTGTAACAGTACAGATGTTGGAATCAGACTATCTCCACCCTAATCCAGTAGTGAGTCTTATCTTACTTTAATGGAATCTAACCACAACTTTACAAGAAGCTTATGGAATGAGATCATGAGGAAACAATGAGGCAAATCCGTAAGGTGGAACATTCTAAAAGACAACTGACTTGGTCTCCAACAAATCAATGTTGTGAAAAAAGGAACTGTCCTAGATTTTAAAAGATGTAAGGAACAGGCCGGCCCGTGGCTCACTCGGTAGAGTGCGGTGCTGATAACACCAAGGCTACAGGTTCGGATCCTATATAGGGATGGCCAGTTTGCTCACTGGCTGAGTGTGGTGCTGACAACACCAAGCCAAGGGTTGAGATCCCCTTACCGGTCATCTTCAAAAAAAAAAAAAAAAAAAAGATGTAAGGAACACAAAAAACAAACACAATATGTGGTTCTGGATTGGCTCTTGGTTTAAACAAACCAGCAGTAAAGGAAACTTGGGGACAATTGGAAAAAATCTGAGTATGGACCAAATGTTTAATGATGTTAAAGAATTATTAATTTATTATTATTATTATTAGAACAATAAACACCTTTATTATGTGAGCTAAGACAGGAAAAAGGAAGACTTATTTGCTTTTCCCAGCCTTGATTTTCCTTAGGTAGAACTCCAGTTCCTTGCCCTCTAGCACATAGCCATCTGCTTGGTCACACTGGCCAGGTCTTGATGCAATACAGACAAGAAGCTTTCCTTGCTGTAATTGTTCCTCCAGGAGACTGTTAGTTTTGGCCTTCTTTTTCCTTTCATCATACTTCTGAATTTTCTTCGATCTTTTTTTTTTTTTTTAAAAGATGACCGGAGGCCGGCCCGTGGCTCACTCGGGTAGAGTGCGGTGCTGATAACACCAAGGCCACGGGTTCGGATCCCATATAGGGATGGCCGGTTCGCTCACTGGGTGAGCGTGGTGCTGACAACACCAAGTCGAGGGTTAAGATCCCCTTACCGGTCATCTTTAAAAAAAAAAAAAAAATTAAGAGACGCTTGATCTGTCCCTCTCCAAGAAAAGTAAAAAGCATTAGCTGATACCATAGAAAACTACGACGGATTCCTTATCTCCCCGATATAGGAGGCATTTAACAGACGATCAGTTTGCCTTAACTAAATTTGCTGGCAGTCAGGCTTCAACTGTGAGGAATCCGGCTGCTCCACAGCTTGGTAATTTTTTTTTTTTTTTTTGGCGGCTGGCCGGTATGAGGATCCGAATCCGTGACCTTAGTGTTACCAGCACCTACAGCTTGGTAAGTAAATTCCAAAAAGCGCGCGAACCTCCGGGTAAAATTTTCCCGCCTCCCAAGCCGGTTACAACCAGCTCAGCAACAGCCTCTCGGGCACAGGGCTGTGACGTCAGCGTAGGCATTGGGCCCGCCTCTTGGGCCTCTCGGCGTCTGCGCTCCCAGAATAACTGGCGAGGAGCGATTTATCCCCGCCCACTGCCCCGGAAGTCAATGCAGAAGCCACACCCCCTCGTCGGCCGGCAGGGGCGCAGCCATTTTAATTCATATCTGAGTGGGCGGTGGTGCTTCGTCTTGGCTGTCTGGCTCCGCTGGGCAGGGGGTAACTTTACTAGTATAGGGGTGGTTTTTAGTTTAATTTTTCCTTTCTAGCGTCCGTCCCATCGCCGGCCATTGCGCACATTCTAATCAGCTGAGGCCATGTCGGGAGACGCAGCCACGGAGCAGGTGAGGAAGGAGAGTGGTGGGGCCTCGTGGCGACCTCTTCTCTCCGTGTCTCTGTTCGTCCGAGTACTCCAGCCACGTTCGCCTGAGGACAGATTTCGGTGTCTAGTGAACCTGGGGGGACGGAGTACAGAAGAATGGTGGGAATGGGGAACACGATCTGACTGAGATGTAAAATTTTTTTACTTCTCTGTCTTAGGCGTTAATACGAACAAATATTTGAGTGAGACAATAGCCAGGAGGCTGCTTCGTCCCATTTAGATTCACGAGAACACTCCGGATGCCTTTCTTTGATATCATTTTGGTGTTAGAGTGCTTAGGAATTGATTATTTTAAGGTGTACCTCCTGTTTTCGAAAAACTTGACAAGGTTTCTTCCGCACCGTACCCCCCCCCAATATACTGTACCCAGAAATAGAGTTTACTAGTTAGAGAAATAATTTGAGAAAAAACTGATGTGGAGAAATAGTCTTGCGAGAGCGAATGAAGAAGCACTTTAGAAGTAGAGTTTTGTTTTGCTGAGGTTTTGGGAATTTTGTGGTTTTCTCGCTCTTCTTTTTCTCCCTTCTAGCCACATTTCATTTTCGTTTTTCCAGCTACACAAACATTGCAGAATTTCATAAATTGAAAATAAGTCTGTTTTGGCCGCTGTAAATAAAAGTATCGGTTTCAGTACTAGATATGAGTGACGTTTAAATACTTTAAAATTCTGGTTTTTAGATTTGATTTCTTGTGCTCTTTTTCTTTTGTTTGCAATTTTGTAGGATAGCATTTATCTTTTAATGTGAAAGGAAAATACTGTTTAATGAAAGACGTCATGAAATTTGTTTTTCAATCTAAGTCCTGCTATGTTTAGATAAATACAGTTTTTAAGATGGAAGCTAGCTAGCCTTCTAAGTCTCAGTTTCCTGAAATTTCCCATTGCCATAGCAACGAAATACACTTAGGTTTTCATTTTTCAAGTTTCCAGCTTATAACGTGGAAGCTGTTATTGGAAGTGAACAGAGATAAGGCATAATAGGAGCGTTCCTCTTGAATAGTCCGGGTGACTAAATTTCATTATGTCGGGAAACTTTGGCTAGACTGAGTTTTGTGTTTGTGAGAACTGACTTCAGTCCTGAAATCTTCCCAGTGTTTACATTTTTCATACTGTAAGGATGTCCAAGAATGCGAAGTCTTGTTATATCAAAACTGTTTGTTTGATCCCATCGTTTTCCTGGACTGCTGTTTTGTCATCTGAAAGTGAAGGTGGAGTAATGTACTCAGATTTCATTGAAAGTTTCCGAAGTTTATTTTTAATTCTCAAATTTATCTAAAATTATAAAGGCAGAAATGTTGCATGACCTCGAATATTTTAGAACTAGGGTGATTTAATAGGAACAGATGGTGATGAAAATTTACAGAAAAAAATTCGCCTAGAAGTTTTATTTTGCAAAGTTTAGAACACAGAAAAGTTGAAGGAAAAGTGCAGTGAACCCACAGTACAGTTACTAACCTAGAATCAACCATTGGTAAAGGTTTTGCCATATTTGCTTTATCTCTCCATACATATTTATTTATTTTTTATTTTTATTTTTATTTTTTATTTTTTTTTTAAAGATGACCGGTAAGGGGATCTTAACCCTTGACTTGGTGTTGTCAGCACCACGCTCTCTCATTGAGCCAACCGGCCATCCCTATATGGGATCCTAACCTGTGGCCTTGGTGTTATCAGCACCACACTCTCCCGAGTGAGCCACGGGCCGGCCCCATACATACTTATTTAAAACATATTTCGGTTCCAAATATTTCAGCATTCTCATTTGAAAGCATTAATGCTATTACATAACCACCATACCGTTTTCCCACTCAAGAAAATTAATAGTAATAACATATTATTAATATCTATTCCGTATTCAGATTTTCCCAATAGTCCCCAAAATGTGATTTATAGTTACTTTTATGACCATAATCTTATCTACGTTCACATATTGGATCATTTCGTTATATCTCTTAAATAGTTTCCCCATTCCCACCATTCTCCCCGGGGACACTGTCTATTTGAAGAGTCCAGGACAAGTTATCTTGTAGAACTGAAGGCTTTTCTGGGCTTGTTTGTTTTGGGTTTTGTTTGTTTGTTGGGAGTTTTTTGGCAGTGTCATTTAACTTGTCCCTTCATCATCTGTATTTCCTGAAAACATTAGGTCTATACTTAGAGCTTTGATAATATTTGGGGAAATATTTTTGGATAGAATATGACATATCATTACATTGACAGGCACTTCTTCCTGAGTTGTTCCTCTATTACTGATGATTAAGTTCACTTGTTTAGGGTGATGACTTCTGGATCTCTTTATTGCAAGGAGTTGTTTTCCCCTTTGCAGTTAGTAATCTGTGAGTTGATATTGTGTTCCTTCCTTTTTTTTTTTTTTTTTTTTTTTTTTTTTTTTTTTTTTTTTTTT
>NW_007727010.1:149183-150569 GCF_000696425.1 Galeopterus variegatus
TGTTTGTTGGATCCAGTTATTTTTATCTGTTTTTAAAAAAATCTTTCTGTAATAGCCTTTCCTACTTTTTCCCCTCTCATTTTAAGTAATATTTAGTGTAACAGTTTTGGGCAAGCAAATTGATTTGGTCTTTATTAATAATTCTTAGGAAAACTGGACTGTATGGAATACTGTACCTGGCAATAACTGTTCCTAAGAGAAATTGATCTGTGTTCGCAGAATGAGAGTTTGGTTTTTTGTAGAGGTACAACAGAAAGGTACTGTGTTTAGGAGAGATTGCATTCCCTCAACATTAGATTGTTTCAGGGAATACAGGAGGTTAAATCCTAGATAGGTCTGTGGAAGAGCAGAATCTGCATTTGGATATTTGTGCCTATTAATTGGACAATTGCCAAAAACAATTTATGATTTTAAGTTTTTCTATCATGTCTCTAAATCTCTATTTCTCTTTAGGCAGGATCTAGCTGTGAATTTAAGTCATTTTGTTTTGTTGGTAATGATGTGAGAGTTGATTTAAAAAGGGATGAATCAGCAATTGTTTAAAACTATTTTTGGATTAATGGACAACTTAGGCTACACAATAAATACTGAATAAAATCAGAAATGCAAACTATGTATCCTAATTGATGTTTTTCTAATGTTTGACTTAGTTTAACTTGTGAGTTAATATTTTGGCTGCTCTTGGTTGAAAGAAGCGGCCCTGTCTTTCAAATTCCAAAAGGTTAAGATTTTTATTTTTATTTTATGGCTGTTTCCTAGGGGATGAATAAGCAAGTTTATTAAGAAAATATAATTATTTGAACCAATACCTTAAGCCTAGATTTATTTTTAAGTTTTTGAATTGTTTGCATGTTTTGATTTTTAGTCTTAGGAAGGGTTGCAGATATTATTGCTTTGCATTGCAGGGTACGTGTTCAGTTTCCTTCACAAAAAAACATCTGGTAGGATTCAGTTGCATTGGTAAAGGAACACAGAACTAAGCTGGCATCCAGTCCAAATGTGACACTTGTCACATAAAATGATTTATTCTCTAGGCATATGAATTGGCTCAGTCAAGTTACTACTCTAAGAAAATCTTACAGAGTGCTACTGTGGTCCACTTTTTTTTTTTTTTAAACTGGTAAGGGGATCTTACCCCTTGGTTTGGTGTTGTCAGCACCACGCTCAGCCAGTGTGTGAACCGGCCATCCCTATATAGCATCCAAACCCATGGCCTTAGTGTTATCAGCACCACACTCTCCTGAGTGAGCCACAGGCTGACGCCATGTGGTCCACTTTTAATTTTTTTTTTTTTTTTTGTCTTTTGTCTTTTGTCTTTTTTCCGTGTCCGGCAACGGGATCGCAAACCTCGGTGTTGCTCCCGCACCTCGCTCAGCCAGTGAGCGG
>NW_007727010.1:151456-153133 GCF_000696425.1 Galeopterus variegatus
GCGGGAACCGGTCCGTATGTGGGATCCGAACCCTCGGGCAGGAGCGCCGCCGCACTTCCCAAGCGGCGCACTATCCAGTGCGCCACCGGGCCGGCCCCACTTTTAATTTTTAAAAAAGGTTAACTACAGAGAGAGAGAGACTTAAGACTTCAAATATATAAAATATGCAGTTTTGTTAATATTTTAGCCAAAAATTCAATTGGAATGACTTAGGTCTGATGCCACACTGTTTTTAAGGAAACATCTTGGGGGGCTGGCCGGTTAGCTCAGTTGGTTAGAGTGCAGTGTTACAACAACGTCAAGGGTTTGGATCCCCAAAACCACTAAAACCAAAAACAAACAATAAAAACAAAAAGAACAACAAAAAACCCCAAGAAAACGTATAATTACAGAACAGATAGATGAGGTGGTATTTCTCAAAATGGAGTCCATGGCCATTTACATCATAATCACTTAGGTGCATTCTAAAAGTATAGATGCCTAGACTGTCTTCATTTGAAACAGGTACCACAGGTGATTTTTATGTAAATGAAAGCTTGCAAGCCACTGAGTTAGGGGAGAAGGATACCTGAATTTTAAAAGTTGTTTTTAAATACATTTTTATACAAGTGGAGAAAAAATTGCAGATTTGAGGACAGTGTTTTACTGATTTTCCTGCCCCTCACCCCACTATATTTAGTTAGTCATTACCCCTAATAGTGGGAAATATTCATCACAAAACCGGGGTTGAGACTGGTGTCTGCTTGTTGTGTTGGTTTTGGCCTAGAGCTTAAATGAGGATACTTCAACAAATTCGTGGAAAAATAGAATTAAAAGGTAATAAGAATCTTTCCATGAACATTCTGAAGTACCCCTTGGATAGGCCTAAATCCTTTAACCTACCATTTTTCTCCCTCTCATATTTTTAATGCATATCACTTGGATTAAGCCGATCTCTCTTTTAACTTTAGTGTGACCCCTGGCATGACACTCTTTCTGTTTACCACAAAAATAGCTATTTGGAGAAAAAGAACTACCTTTTTTCCCTGTTTTACTTCCCCAGTGGGAATGGGAAGAAGAAATTAGATTATTTTTCCAGTCATTAATATAATAGTGTCTGTCACCCCTTCACACCACACCATTCTGTTAATAACTCCCTAATAAAAATTAAGAGCCCATATAGTAAGACAATAATGCATAACTCAGAGTTTTCCAGACGTTATATGACCTATACATAATTATGTGAAAAGGTTATTAAAAATGCTCTTTTCCTCCCTTTCCCAACTATATAACTTTGTGAGGCTGACTTTTCTTCATATACTTCATCCACAACAATATATTGCAGCAGATTGAAAGCATAGGGCCGGCCCATGGCTCACTCGGGAGAGTGTGGTGCTGATAACACCAAGGCCGCGGGTACGGATCCTATACTGGGATGGCCGGTTTGCTCACTGTTTGAGCGTAGTGCTGACAACACCAAGCTAAGGGTTAAGATCCCCTTACTGGTCATCTTTAAAAAAAAAAGAAGCATATTATGCCTTCTGTCAAGCCAGATATTAAAAAGATCACAAAAAATATAAAACTGTTTGATCCCTATTACTGGCCAGCCACCCCCCCCCGAAAAGTAAAACTTTTATTTTTTTCCCTAATTTTTTTTTTTTTTTTTTTGGAAACTTTTTTTTTTTTTTTTTTTTTTTT
>NW_007727010.1:153881-157031 GCF_000696425.1 Galeopterus variegatus
ACACCAAGCTAAGGGTTAAGATCCCCTTACCGGTTATCTTTAAAAAAAAAAAAAAAGCAATAGTTTCCGGGCCGGCCCGTGGCTCACTCGGGAGAGTGTGGTGCTGATAACACCAAGGCCGCGGGTACGGATCCTATACTGGGATGGCCGGTTCACTCACTGTTTGAGCGTAGTGCTGACAACACCAAGCTAAGGGTTAAGATCCCCTTACTGGTCATCTTTAAAAAAAAAAGAAGCATATTATGCCTTCTATCAGGCCAGATATTAAAAAGATCACAAAAAATATAAAACTGTTTGATCCCTATTACTGGCCAGCCACCCACCACCGAAAAGTAAAACTTTTATTCTTTTCACTAATTATTTTTTTGTTTGTTTTGGAAACTATTGCTTTTAATATGTGATATTTATGTTGCCATTTAAGGAGTTTATTATTTTTTAAATGAATTAATAAATACTTTAAATTTTGTCAGTTTCAATTTCCAATTATAAATATTGATATAATCCACATTTTTAAAAAAAATCTCCTTGGGTTCCTCAGTTTTTAAGAGTATCAAGTGATTCTTTACAAAAAGTTTGAGAATCATTGGAATAGTGTATGGTGCCTGTGAAGCCAGGGTTCAGTTCTATTTCTATGTTAGTTAGCTTCACATAACAAAAGGTTAAGCATGGAAAGTGACAAGATGACCCACAGAATAGGAAAAAAATTTAGCAAATGATGTCTAGTAAGGGACTTGTATCTCTATTATATAAAGAACTTTTGCAATTCAATAATAAAGATAACCCAGTTTTTAAAATGGACAAAGGATCTGAGTAGATATTTCTTCAAAGAAGAGGTACAAAGGGCCAATAAGAACATGGAAAGATGCTCAACTTCATTAGCCATCAGGGAAATGTAAATGAAAACCACAGTGAGATACCACTTCACACCCACTAGGATGGCTATAATCAAAAAACAGATAATAACAAGTGTTGGTGAGGCTGTGGAGAAATTGGAACCCTCGTAACACTGCTGGTGGGAATGTAGATTGGTGCAGCCAGTTTGGGAGGCAGTCTGGCAGTTCTTCAAAATGTTAAACATAGGGTTACCAAATGACTTAGCAATTCTGTTTCTAGGTATATACCCAAGAAAAAAAAGACAACACACAAAATGAACTCCACAAAAAAAGTTGTACACTAATGTTCATAGAAGCATTATTCATAATAGCCCCAAACTGGAAACCAGTGTCCATCAACTTATGAATAAATAAATAAGATGTAGGATATCCATATAATGGAATATTATTTAGCAGTAAAAAGAAAAATTCTTGATATATGCAAAAACATGAACCTTGGGAACATTGTGCTAATTGAAAGGCAGAAACAAAAGAATGCATATTGTATGTTTTGTTTTTTTTTTTTGGGGGGGGGGGTCCTTTTTGAGACCCCGCACCGCTCAGCCAGTGAGTGCACTGGCCATCCCTATATAGGATCCGAACCCACGGCGGGAGCACTGCTGCGCTCCCAGTGCCACACTCTCCCGAGTGCTCCACAGGCTCGGCCCTGTATGGTTTCATTTACGTGAAATAATCAGCACATTTATAGAGACAGAAAGATTGGTTGTTGCCTGGAGCTGTGGGATTGGAGGGAAATGGGAGTGACTGCTAATGGATACAGGTTGGGGGGGGCAATAAAATGTTTTAAAATTTGTGATGGTTGCCCAACTCTTAATATACTCATAAGTAAACACCATTGAATTGTACACTTTATTTCTTTATTTTTGCTTTTGTTTTGGGGGGGTGGGCTGGCTGGTATGGGGACCCAAACCTGAATCGTACACTTTAAATGTGTGAATTGTATGGTATGTGAATTGTATGGTATGTGAATCATGTCTCAGTAAAGCTACAATTAAAAAAGAAACTTAAAAGGTTAAACACATAATGTACTTACCCCCACCTGCAAATTTTTAGCCTTGTACATGAGTTGTCATTTACAGAGAAAATAAGTTAGAAAATTGAATCATGGGTAATGTGTATGCCTTGAGAACTAGTCCAGCTTTTGTTCTCATTTGATTTGGAACCCCATCCTGTTCTCTATTATCATCCCCTGAATAATGATAATTGAGATCACAGGTTATTCCAAAGGCAAAAGCTGGATTTTGATAGTTCCTTATAGTAATAAGTTGTTGGGCTGTGTACGTATGGGGCAGCTGTTCTTTTGCTACTAAGCAGAGTTATGACCTCAGTCCATTGCAGATGGGCACTGGACACTTGCCCTAAGCTCTGGCAACAGATTCAGGAAAAAAATAATACAACTCCATTACTTAATGGAGGCCTAGTGTCTCTCCTTGTGGATAGAAGGAAATGGTTCAATTTTCCTTTCCCCTATAGCAGTATGATAACCAGACCAAAAATCAAAAATCCTACGCTCAGCCTTGACTACCAACTGGTTCTTAGCTGTGATGATGAAAGGCTTTTTATCATGGGAATTAAATGTGGCTTTAACTAGAAGGGTGTAATCTTGGCCATTTTGGTTAGCTTTCATTGGTAATTAATGCAATTGATTGAGAGTTGCCTGTATAGATTGTTTTATGAACATTTAACTACATACTTGACCAGAGGAAAATATTTAGGGGTATAACTGATATTTCTGATGATCCCCCTGGTGTCTGTTGATAGGATTTTAGTGGTTCCATGAAAACGGATGGGAGAAAAAGGTTTTTAAAGCAATCTCTAATTGAAATTGCATATTTCCTTCTATAATTAATGCAGGCTAGAAACTACAGTAGTAGTATTAGCAGCAGCTGTGACTTTGACGTAAATATTCAAAATATTGTTTGTACTCATCAAAGCCTGGCCATTAGAGCTTGTTATTTGATTTGTTAAGTGTATGTTTCTATATAAAACTTCATTTAAAATTTTTTTGATAATTAAATTTCATTATAATTGGTTTCTTTTGAAATCCCTTAGAATTTATTTTGTGTATTTAAGAACATGTTTTTGAGAAAGGGCCCATAGTCTTCACTAGACTGAAGAAAGGTTCTGTGGCACCAAAAAAGGTTAGGAAAACCTAGAGAGCTATGATTTTTTTTTTTTTTCTTTTTTTTTGTCCTTTTTGAGACCGGCCGCACCGCACTCAGCCAGTGAGTACTGTGAGCGCACCGGTCATCCTTAT
>NW_007727010.1:157825-159957 GCF_000696425.1 Galeopterus variegatus
ATCGCAACCCTCAGTGTTGCCCCCGCTCCTCGCTCAGCCAGTGAGCCGCCGGTCTGCACATAGGATCCGAACCCTCGGCGGGAGCGCCACCATGCTTCCCAAGTGGCGCACTGTAGCAGTGCGCCACCGGGCCGGCCCATGTTTTTTGTTTTTTTTTAAAAAGATGACTGGTAAGGGGATCTTAACCCTTGACTGGTGTTGTCAGCCCCACGCTCAGCCAGTGAGCAAACCGGCCATCCCTATATGGGATCCGAACCCGGGGCCTTGGTGTTGTCTGCAACGCACTCTCCCGAGTGAGCCTCGGGCCGGCCCTGGAGAAGTGTTTTTAAAAAAAAAAAAATTACTCTATATTTACAGAGGTTCTGATTTCATTGATCTAGGGTGGGTCTTTAGTATCTTTTTAAATCTCCCTTCTCCCAGGTGATTCTAATGTGCTGCCAGGGTCGAGAATCACTAAAGGGATGGCCTACTTTCTTTGATAGGAGAATTTATATATCTTGCTGTGATTATGCTTGGTCACTTTTTATTTTCTATCTTCTGAGTTACGCTTTCTTTTGCAGATTATATGGTATATATTATCTAATTTGGTAGGTTAATTTTCAGCAAGTAGGTCTTGAGCTCCAGAAGAATACCCATGAACACTGCAAGGTAGTTTAAATAGCAATCTAAATGCAAAATTGAACTTCCTTACTAGAGTTTAAAAAAAAAAACACACAGCAGTAAACCTTAGCAGTGATTTTGCTCGTCCACCGTCTTTTCCCTCTCTCAGAGGGCACAAATCACAAATGTTAGTACCAAGGGAGAAATGACCATATTTTTAATAACAAATTTAAGAAATTATCAGGTTTATTCTACAAACTTGAGCTTCAGTGCTATTAAAAGGCTAAAAGAAATCTATACCTCTTAATCTTGTAGGATTCTTTGTCCACCCCATCCCTAGACATCTTTGAAACAAATCCATGATTCAAAGTGGTTTTGGATTTTATATTCTTTATTTTTTAGTTTTGTTTAGTCTCTTTTTCTCATCCATGATTTTAGGCACTCTCTTTTCCTCTAAATTTGCACTGACTGTTGTCTTACATCAAGCAAGGTACAGTTGATTTGTATTTTTAAAAATTGTTGGCACTGACTGACTAAAGCAATTCAAATATAGATTAGCAGTTTTTAGTTCCTTTATCAGTTTTATTTCTTAATTTACCATTTTCAATTTATAGTTGGTATCTCATAAACTAAAATTCTAGTTTACTTAAAAAAAAATTTCAAGTTTTCTCAAGAAGTAAATCCTTCAAAAGAAGTCTATTTTGTTATATCCCAAGAGCCTCTTCAATAATGTCTGGCACATATTAGGCATTGAGTGAATATTTCTCATGTGAATAGCAAAAATTCAAACAGCAAAAAGGGTATACAGTGTAAAATAAGTGTATGTGTTGTGTGTTTGTCTCCCCTGTTCGCCCTCACTTTTTTTTTTAACCGAATATTGTGGAGATTGTTCCATGTTGCTATCTGCCTTGCCTTGTTCTTTTTAGTGACTACAAATCCATAATTTATTTAAATTATCATTTCCAGTCTTAGGCAACTACAGTCAGTCTAGCAGCCGACTGTCTTTCAGTATACATGTTTGTTCACATGTGCAGTGTAGGGTAAGTTGCTAGAAGTGGAATTTAGGGTCAGACATTCATATTAAATTTTGATCAATATTGCTACTAAGAATATGAGATTGTGTTTTTTACATACTCTTGCCATGCTTTATTAGTTATAAATGTTTTAATCTCTGTATTATGGTTTACATTTGCATTTCTTTTGAGTTTTCAAAAAGTTAGTTGTTTTATTTGAACTGTTCATATGTATTTGCCCATTTTCTTTTCGAGTCATTGGTCTTTTATTGAATGGACTTTGTACGTATAAGTTTTGTACTTTGTCATATGTGTTGGAGATGCTTTGACCTTTGACATTGCTTTCGATACTTTTCTCAAGCATATTATTTAAACTTTTTATGTAATTAAGTTTACTCTTTAACGGCTTCTGAGAAGAGCTTTTCCCATGCAAAGATACATTTCACCATATTTTCCTCTAGTTCTTGTGTTTTTGTTTTTAATCTTTAAATTTTTGATCTATCTTAAATTTATTTTGGT
>NW_007727010.1:160505-187566 GCF_000696425.1 Galeopterus variegatus
GGCTTCTGAGAAGAGCTTTTCCCATGCAAAGATACATTTCACCATATTTTCCTCTAGTTCTTGTGTTTTTGTTTTTAATCTTTAAATTTTTGATCTATCTTAAATTTATTTTGGTAGAAAGGATGAAATAGGAATTCAACTTAATTTGGTAAAACTGACTTTACAGTTACTCTAACAGATAACTGTATAGTTATTCTAACACCATTTATTGAATAATCCACCTTTATGATGTGAAATGTCACCTTTATTATTTGCTGGGTTTTTTTTTTTTTTTAAAGATGACCAGTAAGGGGATCTTAACCCTTGACTTGGTGTTGTCAGCACCTCGCTTACCCATTGAGCAAACCGGCCATCCCTATAAGGGATCCGAACCCGTGGCCTTGGTGTTATCAGCACCACACTCTCCCGAGTGAGCCACAGGCCGGCCCTATTATTTGCTGATTTTTGATATATTGTTCTTTCCTTTATTATTTGCTGCTTTTCATTATATTATTCTTTCTAAACCGTTGTGGTCCATTGATTGGTTTGTCAATGTTACCAAGTTGTAGTTTTATGTTTTGATACATGGGTGGGGCCAGTAGTCCTCCTTTATAAACTTTTCTAGTTTTAGTTCCTTGAGCAAGTTACTTAAAAAGTACTTACACGTAAGAAAAACATCATAATTTTGACTCAAATTTGAGTAGTATTTTAAAATGTGGTTTTTTTCCATAAATAAATTAGTGCTGCAAGACAATTTATTCCAAAGTAGAGTTTATTTCTTGTAGGTGATTTTTTACATAGATGACTTTGTAAAACTTTTCCAAACTGGTGTTTAGATGGAATTGTTCCAGGAGATATTAATTCCACTTAAGAAGAAAAGAAGGGTGATAGGGGCAATGCTTCCTCTCTGTCCTTGAATATCATCAGTGTGTATTGCCATACTGTAAATTTCAAGAAGTTCTGGAAAAAGGCAAAATAAAACTTTGTATAAATTAACATTTATCTGAATTATTTGAGCATCACTTTCTTTCTGTGGTATACAGTAATATTCCAAACAACAATTTGAGATGTATTACTTTTATGTATGCCTAATATGCTAGCTACTATTTTAGGTATTGATTTTTTTTAAAGATTAAATGTCTATAATAAAAATGTATTTACCTTGTTAAAGGGTTTGGGAAATATTGAAAAGGGGAAAAAATCACCCATACTTCTGCTGCCCACCACCCAAACATGACCACTCTAAGCATTTTAGTACGTTTTTAAAAATATTTTCATTGCAGATTTCTGTTATAGTTTTTATTATGCTGTATATACTCTGAATCGTGCTTTTAAATTGTTTTACACAAAAATAAAAGTTGTGTGTCATTTCATGCTTTTTCTTTGTGGCTTACTGTGATAGCAGTGTTTCTCAATGTTGGTTTAGGGACTCCAGGGGTTCCTAAGATTTTCAAAGGATCTGTGAGTCCAGCTATTTCATGATAAATCTAAGACATTATTTGCCGTTTTCATTCAGTCTTTCAAGAGTGTACAGTCAAATTTTTCAGCATCTGTGTGACATGATATGGCAGCAGACTGAATGCAGAAACTGATAGGAAAATCCAGCTGTCTTTTTTGTCAGATATTAAAACGTTTGCAAATATGTAAAACAAAGACATTCTTCTCACTGAATTTTTAAAGTTATTTTTTGTTAAAAAAACAACAACAACAACATTATGTTAACATGTAAAAAGTTTATTTTAAGAGTCTAAAGGGGTCCTGAGACCATAAAGTTTGAGAATTGCTGCTGTAGTGTATTTAATATTAAAATGGGTTTATTTGAATTAAAAATATGCGATCACTTTAATTTTATTCTTTTTATGCAAGTGACTTCCATTAAAAAATATATATATATATGTGTGTGTATATATATATACATATGTGTGTGTGTGTGTGTGTGTGTGTGTATATATACACACACACACACACACACACACATATATGGTGTGTGTGTGTATATATATATATACATATGTGTGTGTGTGTGTGCTTTGTAATCTGACATCAAATCCAGGGACTGATATACTGTTCTTGAATTAAGTTAGACATGAGATTTTTTCAATAGTAACTTTAGTTTGTTGTTATTTTTTCCCCAGGCAGCTGAATATGTCCCAGAGAAGGTGAAGAAAGCTGAAAAGAAATTAGAAGAGAATCCATATGACCTTGATGCTTGGAGCATTCTCATTCGAGAGGCACAGGTTTAGTGATATAGGATTACATTTCCTTCTCTATGGGTCCAATCACACTACTTGGTTCTGCAGTAAATAATATTTTTATAATCCTAACATTGTAAATGCTGTTTATTGGTTTTCAATTTTAGAATCAACCTATAGACAAAGCACGGAAGACTTATGAACGCCTTGTTGCCCAGTTCCCCAGTTCTGGCAGATTCTGGAAACTGTACATTGAAGCAGAGGTTAATATTTTATTTTATTTTTTCTTATATAGCATCTGATGAGAATTGCAACATACACTATAGTGATAGAAAACAAGTTAGGAACATAGCACAATTAGGACAAGGAGGATTTAAATGTCTCTTGCCTTTATTTTGTAAAATAGGTATGAAGGAGTAATTAAAGTGAATTTTTGAAATTTGGGTCTTTTACAAACCTGATGATTGTTGCATTTTGGAGTTGCAACAACATTAAAACAGTTTTAATGGTATTGGAGTGCTTTAGCCTTTTATTTACTTGTCATGTGTCAATTTATTGCCTCCTGTGTCATTTATTTAGAACTCATTTTTCTTTTTATTCCTACTTACAAACTAATATGAATGGGATTATATGAAAATACAGAAATGTTATTTTAGTTTCATAGGGTATTTTGAGTGTCTGATAAAATGAAACATTTTTAAGAAAAGAGTTATTTCAGATTTTAATTTTGTGAAAATGCATGGTTTGTCAGTGTAAGCACTTCAATAATTTAAGGAAACTTTTTTTCTGTAAGATAAAGTTTACATTATGCAGGACTAAGCTAATGTGACTCAAACCTATTTAATCATAATTTATCCAATGATACTTTGGATTTTTTTTTTTTATTTGTCTTGAAATTTGAAGTTAGGCATGTTGATTCTAAAGAGTAAGGACCCCATTCTTGATTATGATTAGAAGGAAAATATTAATTTTTGGAGACTGTAATTAGTAGTCAAAATGATAATAAAGTATTAATGTATCAATAACAGTTGGTACCAAGTAATCATTTTCAGCTTATAAATTAATGGGATGAAAGGGGGGAGATGGAAGTAATTGATAGCCACATTAAGCGGAAAACAATACCCATTTCTATTCATAATTTATAATGCTTATGCACTATTCTTATTTTTAATATTAATTTTGTAATGTAAATTCTCAACATAATTAAGTACACTGCAGCCTCAACATAACATTTTCATTATATCTTAAATTTGATAATATGTGAGTCTGTTTGGCTTTAGTCATCAGCAGTTCTGAACAGACTTCAGTGTCACCTGTGATATGTCCTCAGAATGGACCGAACCACAGCAGATTAAATAGAGGCTACAGTATACTCGTAATTTGTGCAGTAGTTTAGATTGTATTACTTTGTGGAGAGGGAAATAACTGGACAATAGCAGGAACATTGTGTGTGTTTTATTTTTGTGCATTTGGTTGTGTATGTGGTAAGTATGTTTGTGTGTTGGTGTATGTGAGAGAGAATGTACCTTACATGGAGTCTGATACTTTGGTCCATGACCATATCCTTAAGGTTTCATTGCCTATTCTCTGGAACCATTTGTTTCCTTAATATATTTAAATCACCAGAGTAGAGTGGCACGAAACTCAACAAGTGAGGCCTGTCTGAAGTATGCCAAAGCCAGTGCTGCTTCATATTACTCGTTAAAGCAAGGAAACTGGATCACCTGCACCTGGTCTGCATTCTAGTCTGATTTTACAAACACATTAGCTTATATTCAGACTCATCAGAAATGATCATAATTTGTAAATAATCACTTTTTTATAATGAAGTAGTACTTTCTGAGTTTTTGAAAAAATTTTTTTTTCAAATATTCAGGCATTATCCATGCATTTTTATTATAGTATAAGTTATAAGTTAAAATTTAAAAAGTTAAATTGGCAGTGAGATACTCCATTCTGTAATTATGAACACAATGGATTTGTTTCTTCCATTTCCTAGCTCTCAAATACAAACTACATTCTAAAAAAGAATCCCAGGAAAAGACCAGATGTTAATCCAAGGGGCTGAAAGTTGGCTAAATAACAGGCTTATTTCACATAATACTTCAGAACTGCTAGTAGCTGTCTGATTTATTTAGTTGGTAATGTTTGCAGTTATTTCATACTCACACACACAAATATATATGTATGTATAAAACATCTATTGAGAAAAATGATAAAGAACCTATATGTGTATTTTTAAAAATTTATATTTCTGGTTTAGGAATTATGATGTTATATTGAATGCTGATTTCAGAAACACATATCCTGAGCTGCGTTTTTCTCTTTCCTGATTTGCTCTTTATTTTTATTTTCACATTTTATATTTTTGTTTAGCCTCTGAGAGGCTAAAGTTTCCTTTGGTCATATCACTCAATGTGACCTTTAATATTTCGGGAGAAGATTCGTAACCTATTCATAATAATTTCAAAAAATCTGAGGTGAAAATAAGAATGTCTTTACATTGAAAGTAATACAAACAGTGTTTACTTAACATCCTGTATTCACTCTTAAGGAAATAAAGTTTTTTTAATACATTTGTTGTAACTCAGTGCTTCATGGCGTGAAAATTGTAATGTTTCATTTATTTATATTCATCTAAAACCAACTTGTATGACTTTAAATACATTATTTTTTCTAATAGAAAATACATACATCTTTAAAAACAAAAAAAAACTTGCTTTCCCAGAGAAATTTTTTTCAAATCCTATTTAAAAGTAGAAAAGGAAAAAAGTAGTTTAAAATTTTTTTCTTTTGAATTTGAAACATCACTTGAAAATGAGAACATATTATAAGCAATTATTTAGGAAAGAAGTTAATGATACTAGTATATCAGCCGGTACGTCAGCTTTTCTCATCTTAGTGTTTAGTGATACCTACTTTCCTATGGAAAATTTGGATTTTAAAATGTCATATTTAATTCATTACCTGTGGGTTTTTTTGGCTACAGTTTGGAAATTGTTGGAGGTAAAGTTCTCTTGTTCTAGTGAACAGGCATTTAGGACCAACCTCTATGTATTTATAATATAATTATATAATTTCAAAAATTAGGCCAGAGTAGTATCATATAACATATAGGAGATCACATTTTACCTCAAGTCCCTGAAATGTATTGCTTTACTCTTGGGTTTCTAAACGGCTACTTCGCATGATTTAACAATATTGTAAACAATAACAATAACAAGCAATTGTGTGACTATCCTTAAAGTGATATAGTTATCAAATATAGTCTAAATACGATCTCTGTGATAGGAAACTACTTTTGCTGCTGCTTAGTTTTAAGTAAACATTTAATACATCTCCAGCTACTTAATTCTATGTAGATGTCTTAAGTGCAATTTAGTATATTTTTGAGTTTAAGAAATGTGAGTTTTTAAACACTTAGGGTTAAGTGGAATACCCCAATCAGAGCCTCAGTGCACTTTAAAGAATTCCTTTTTTTTTTTTTAACAGTGATCAAAGGGTCACTACGTATCACAAAATTTAGAAAATCTTTACAGTTTTGCCATATTCTTTTAAATTGTCATCTACAGCGCCCCCCCCCCCAACCTGGTTTCTGTAGCTTTTCATGTAATTAGGTAGTCAGTGTGACAACATGTGAGCTACAATATCTTATTGTTAGAAGTAATTTGTTTTGAGCTGGGCCACATTCATAAGAGATTTTCCTACTGAAGGATGTTTTTTATTGGTAGCTGAAGGAGAAATGAAGAAAGTAATGCTGCTGGTAATAGCAACAATGTATCATGCTGTTTGTGAAAGCTGTAATTATTTAATAAAATTATATAGATGATTGCTTTTTATTTAAAAAATTTTAAAACATGAATTCTTTTTTCTATACTTGGTTTTTCTTTCCTTATAAATAATGGGTTGTGAAGTATACATTTCAGTTTTTCAAAATAACCTTTCTTCGTGGAAAAAAAGACTTAAAAATAACCGTTCTTCTTGGAAAATGGAAGTGAACTCAGGATGGAACATGAATGACCTAAATTCGAATAAACCTCTCCAATGTTGATACTGTTTTAATGCCATTACATAGCAGTTTAAATTACTGTATTATAATGTTTTGTATATATTAAGCAATGTGATTTTTAAATGTAGATGAAATTATTACATTATCATATAGATTATGGTAATTTCAGTACTGCAGATTGCAGCCTTTTTTTAAAAAGCATCTGTACTCTTTTCATCTGCCCTTTTCCTGTTCGTAATAAATGTTGGTCCATGTCTGTGTGATTATTCAGATTTTACTCTAAAACTCAATATGCTTTTTAATCTACGGTTTCTTAAATGCATATTTAAATGTAGAATAGCACTGTAAAAGAAAACAGGAAGTACTTGCAAAAAGAACTGAGGGATCAAATATCTAAAAGTGCTTTGAATAACTAAAGGACTATTTGATAAGCAAGGGAAATATTTGCATGTTCACTATTACAAATAGTAAATTATTTTAGTTTTTTTTGAAATGTCTTATACCCGTCTTTTTTCCTATCCATTATTATAGCAAAGATGTTTGGGTGTTGTCACTTCTACTAACATGGTCTGTACATTTTTTCCTTTGGGGTTTTCTTACTAAAACTATTTGCAAAAGGACACAGTCACTTAGATAACACATTCCTTTAAATAAAATCTTGTTTTCTAATCTTTCTGTCTTCTAGGTCACTTATACTTTTATGTGAAATGTAGCCATTTACTTGTATTTTCAAGCAAAAACCTGATTGCCTTTATATTTCTCAACATTATAAAGCAAAACTATAATCTCCGCAGTCATTGGTAAACATATTTTAAAAATATGATCATTTTCTTTCCTCTGCAAAGACTCTTAAGTTTTTACCCCAGCTTCTTTAAATTCTATTCTTTTATGTAACGAGAATTAACTATATATTCTGAAAATGTGGAAAAGGCTTCTCTAGGTTTATGATAAAAAGTACATACATTCTTAAAATAGTTGTGAAACAAAAAGGATTATTGGATCATGCAATTTGAAGTTTTCCTGGGGGTAATTGTGTTTTAGTCTAAGTTTTTTGGACATCTATGGAATAACAATACTGACTATATAATACCTTTACTCCATTTTTAAGAATTATTGGGCTTTGTCATTAAGATCATAGGGAGTAATTTTTGTATGTGATCCCCCATCCCTATCCCATGAGGTATTAAAGATATGCTCCAACATGTCATCCATGAAGAAACACAAACACTTAAGCCCTTCATTATATTGCAGAGCTAGAAACCTTCATATTTGGAAATAGGACTAATACCAACACACAAAAAGCCTTTTTAGGGTGCTTAGCATTTTTGGTTCTAACTTGATCATAGGAGAACCAGGTGGCAATTGACTTTATCTTAAAAAACAAAAACACCACTTAAAGTCACTGGGTCAAGTATTCTCTAATGGGTTCATTGTTTTTATTTTGTTTAGTATGTCAACTATGAAACATCTATTCATTTTGAAAGGAGTCCGGTTCAAGGCATTTCTGGGAAATGAAGATGTTTAAAATATTACCAGTGATATCTATAAAAAGCTGCACCTCTGTGTGGACAAGAATGCATTTATCGGCTTGTAAATAATTTCATTTTAAAATTTTATTACTTTAATTTTACTAAAGTTTTAAAGTTTAATTTTTATTACTGAACTGTGTGGCTCTTAGCAACTTTATAACAGAAAACAAATAGTTCATTAGTATTAATGGAGTAATAGGTTGAAGTCTGTAGATTTTTTTCCCCCACATCTCAGAATCCACAACAATTTGAACAAAAAAATGTGAATATTTGCTTTGAATACAACTTTCTGAGGAACTCAGCTGCTTTTCTAAGGCTCAGGGAAGCGTAACATGGGTAAGTTTCACCATTTTGTATGCTAAGAGACCTCCAAAGAAAAATTTTATTTGGAAATGTTAAGTGATAGTTTTAAAGACAAGTTGAACTCAAAGACAGGATTGAAATGTAGGTTTAGAATACATAATAGCTGTCTTTAATCTTTCTAAAATCTAAATAGTCCTATTCATGTGACAGAACATGTTCAATTACACTTTTATTTAAATGAAAAACTTCAGCTCTAGCGTATACAGATGACATTATTATAAGTCTTTATTTTGTCTAAAGATTTGTGTATGGGAAGTGGTCTTTTTTTATGATGATAATTTCTGCAACTTTTCATATTGAATTTGAACAAAAAAAGTGGTGGCCATTTCATGATGATGGTTTTCTTGAAAAATTTTCCATTCACCAAGCTGTGAATACTTCAATGGACAGACATTATGTTTTAAATCAGGAATGTAGAGCTGGAAGATGAGTTGTAGAGCTCCCTCATTTTACACATAAGTAAAATGAATCAGAGATTGTTATCCCTTGGAGCCAAAGTTTACAAACTTCACTGCTTTAGGATCACCTAGGAAGCTTTAAAAGCTTACACTTCCCAGTTAGCAGTTAGCGTACAAGTATTGCTGACTTGATATTCAATGGATGGGCACATCTATTTTTGTTTCTTACGTGTTTCTGGAAGCCAGTCTTAAAAATTGAGGCTTTAGAGGGCAGTAATTGAATCTTACTGCTGTCAGTATATCTCATATCTGGCAGAATACTCCCTATACTTCTCTGGACAATAAAGTGATTCTCTTGCCTTGTTCTTTGTGTACAATCAAGAAGCATCTATTAGGTGCTTGGAATATTGTGGTGACTATTTCTTAGATCCATGATCAATGTTAGGGTTGTATCATTTTAGCTTAAAAAATGAAATCACAAGTACCAAACTCTTTAAGATCAGACAACCTCTAAGGAAGTCCCAAACGTTATGAGAGGGTCTCTTAAGCTGGGGAATGTGGCTTAAAAGAATTAACTGCAGCTTTTTGTGGTAGCTAATTTGTACCCTCTAGAGAGTTTAAGCAAGAATGCCACATCATAATTTATTTTCAGTTTATTACCTAACATCCATTCATTCAAATAATACTTGAGTCTTATAAATATGTCAGCTCTTCTCATTCTTTTTGGACACAAAGTGTTCTCGTGAATAACCAGTTATTTCTAACTTTCTGTAGTCAGATAATCCATTTTTTAATTTTTCAGTAGGAAAAAAAAAAGATGTGCAGAGTTTCTCAGCCATTTTTAACTCATGTCCCCTTATATATATGTAAAAAATAAAAAACAAAACCCTCAACTATTTACTTAATCGTTTTTGACAGTAATTTTAAAGTCAAGTATGATGACTAAAAGTAAACGAGGTAATTTTAGAATGGGTTTTCCAGGTATAATTGAGTGTCTAAGCACTAACAATATTTAGAAGTAGTCTAAATTTTATTAAAAATGTCAAAAACGACAGTACCATAGGAGGTATTATCTCATAAACGTGCAGACATTTAGATTATTAGTATTTAGAGTTGAAGAGCCAAACTGTATACCAGAGGGTCACATGGTTTAAGCTGCTTTGTTATCGGTTGAATAGCACATAAGAGCATTGGTTTTAAGGGTTACAAACTGATTTCTATAAGCACATTTTATGATGCATTTTAAACTTTATTTTGAAATTATTTTAAGCTTTCAAAAAAGTTGCAAGAACAATGCTAAGAACTCATGCTTCACACTGACTCAACATTTTGACATATGATAATCCTTTATAATATAGGAGCTTTGGTGGCATACACCATGATCCTTAATACTTTGATATGTTTTCTTATAACAAAGGTACACAAACAGTTATCAAATTAACTTTGAAACATTACCTAGAACACTTTAATCTGCAATCTGTTCTACTTTCCTTACAGTAATGCCTTTTATAGCAGTTTTCTTCTGAATCAGTATCTAAGGTTATTATATTTCATTCGTCTTTAGGAATTGTTATTCCAATTTGGTGCGGAACAGTTCCTCAGTCATAATTTAAATTTGGTGCTTCCTCATTAGATTCAGGTTATATGTTTTAGCCGAAAAGCTACAAAAGTAGTGTCTCCGTGTATCTTATCCAGAATCACAAAGATGTTCATTTGCCCCTTATTGGTGATGTCAGTTTTGATGATGTGGTTCAGGTTTTGACTCACTGTGTAGTTATTTTTTTCCTTTTGTAATGAATAGAGAAAGTGAGATACTTTGAGACTCTGTAATTTGATGGAAAAGTATCACAGACTCAGACAAGAATCATGAATAAGTGCTACAATCAGTGATACTTTTCCATCAGATTATCTAGTATTTTTCAGTATTTTTATTGTTAACTATAAATAGGTACTTTATTAATGACTCAAACTTTAAACTTATTATTTGTTTGAAAACTATTGGAAAGTACTAGCCTTCACTCCCAACTATGGTTTTTTTCTAAGAAGTTTAGTGAGTGTGGTTAGAAAAACTGGTTTACGGGATTTAGTTGTTTTTGATTGTAGCAGTTTTCAAGTATAAAATCATTACTGTGACCTTAGACAAGTAATTTAACCTATTTTTTTCTTCCCAACTTTATTAAAATTTTCAAACAAATTTGAAAGAATAGTGAATACATATGTACCTTTCACGTAGGCTCAGTGTTGTTTGTTTTACCATGAATGCTTTATATTTCCATTTATATAAAAAAATACTGTCTTACAAAACCATAATACCATTATCACACTTAAAAGGAATAGTAGTGTTCTAATGTAATTTACTATCCAGTTTGTTTACATTTTTCTAACTCCCAGATTGATTCTATTTTCTAAAATCTCCCCTATTTCTATGATTGGTGGAGTTATTTGAATACTATGTCCAGTAATGGTCCTGTTGGGCCTTGTGTTTAAGTATCAATTTACCACACAGATTTCATACTATTTCTAACTTGCCCCTCCCTCTCTGAATAAGAAAACTAATATGAACTCAGTTTCCAATAATCTGTAAATTACGACATAAATGGAAAAGTCCAATTGACAATTCTAGACAAGACTTGTCTTTAGAACTGCCATTATATTTGAGGGTTAGGGACAGTTTTTTACATTTTTGTTTACCAAGAGGCAACTTACTTTAACCTGTTTTACTCTGAATTTTAATGTATTTGGAGTCGATTACAATTTTTGTGGATCTTACCCAAAATATGCATGGAAATGTACAAAGGTTTATCAAAAACTATGTGGAAAGATGGAATTAAAAGATAATACAAACCTTTCTATGAACTTTTTGAAGACCACCTCCTACTGGAGTTCTTAAAAGTAATGTGTTTTTCTTTTTCTTTTTTTCCTTTTTTTACCATCTTGCACATGGAAGGTGTTTTTCAGTTACCTTTTACGTGTAGGTCTACAGTATTCCTAAATTTTGTCAGAAAGTATATGAGAGAGATATTTTTGGAGAGGAAATGTTTTCTGTTTTCTACAGTAGATTTTTAGGCGTTAAAAAATCTGCATTTGTGATAGTAATTTTTCCTTGTTTCCTCTTTTTCTGGTCTGTTTTGTATTATCTTTTAATTCTGTTTTTCCATGAACTTTTGGAATTATTCTTGTATATTCAAAACACAGTGACTGGTACTTTATACTGGAATATGTGGTTAATGCCAATTTTCCCTTTGACATAGGTATGCATAATCCCATTTTGGGGAGATATTCAGTTTTTCTGATATGTAGAGGGGTTAGGTGGTTTCTGATATGTAGAGGGGTTAGGTGGCTTTCCATAGATCAACAAAATTAAGTGTAAGCTACTGGGAAGTAAGTGGGAAAACTGGGGGCTTAGCCTCAGGTGTTCTGATTCCTCGGTCTGGGCTCCTAATCACTAGCCACCATGCTAATTAACCTAAGAATAAAACCTATATAGTGTAGCTGTGGAAATAGCTGAATAGTAGTTTCAAAACTGACTTTTTTCCTTTTCTTGCATTCTTATTTAGCTCTCTCAGTATTGTCTATCAGGATTTTGATGTGCATTTGAAAAAATAGATTATAGTTACAGTCACATAAAATAGCTTCAGTGGCATTTTCAACAAATCTTTTAGATAGCATGGTACAAGAACATCCGTACAACCTCAAGTTGTGCTTTGTATAAAATCCTACCTCTAAAATTCTAATTGCTATTCTGTGTAATACTGCCTTTCACAATTTTTTGAACTTTTAGCTGTATGTACTTGGATCTAATTTCAAATAACAGAAAAATTCTGTACATAAAAGGGGCAAGTCTTTGTAATTTTGTATTTTTAAGATAACACATTTTTTACCATTCTGAATATTTGTTCTTTACAGTCCACATTAATGTGAGAGCAGTAACTGTCTGTTTCTGATTTAGCAATTAGGAGCATTATTAAAATGGCATTTTCTTAAGGTCAAAAATTAGGAATTTAGGTAGAGTATGTTAGCCTTTGTTTGTTTTGTTTTGGCAGTTGGCCAGTAAGGGGATCTGAACCCTGGACCCTGGTGTTATATAACACTGTGCTCTAACCAACTGAGTAACTGGCCAGCCTTCATGTTAGCCTTTGAATATCTGCTTACTAAACAGTTGCCTTCATATTTTTCTTTCCAAAGAAGTGTAGAAGTCTTGCAGAATAAGTTTTCTGATAGGATGGACTATATTCATTGTGATAACTTTTTTGTAGGAGAGATCTTTAAATTTTTTGAAATCTTTAAATTTGAAATTATGAAACAATCCTCTCAAAAAATAAAAATGAAAGATTGAAGTCAGAGGGGTAAAATCTCTAAGAAAAGTTATGAAAGGATCTTGACTACCATAGTTAGTGAGAAAATCACATTTATTGAAACTAGTCAGCATTTTCAGTTACTTGTAATTTGTGGATTATCAGGCTTAAAGATTCAAAGCATACTTTTTGAACACATCTCCAGTCTATGCCACTGAAAGCTGAAATATCTTGCAGCTACCTGATAACTGCTCAGTTGATTCTAAGTAAACTATTATGATGTTACATCAAAATTTGAATTATTTACCTATAAAACACAATTTGCAATTCTGAGTTTCCCATAATAAGAAAGCTATAGAATTTTACTTTAGTATATTCAGTGATACTTAATTCTAAGATATTTTGTGGATAGGTAGAAAAGTTTACAAGTGTGTTAGCAAATGCTCTTGGAAAGTAATTTTGTATGTAGAGGACTAGTCCTTAAAAGTATCCTGAAATGGTGGATTTTTAGCACAATTAAACTTATAGATGTCTATTGATATATCTGCCTGGGTTATATTCAGATAAAATTTCCCAAAATGTTAACACTGTTTTTTAGTTGAGCAATTGACTGTTGAGTTTGTAGATTTTCAAAAAAGTCATCTGGCGCTTTTTCAGGCCCCACACCATGTGCATATTTTCATAGGTTTTTATGTGGCTATAGGTAAAAAAGTAAATGACATGACTTGTTTCAGGTTCTTGCTCTAACCTTATATATCAGGGAAAGATGAGGGAGTTGCCTTCCTAAATTGCTTCTAAAATTTATTAACTTTCCAGTATCTGCTGAATAAACACATGCCAGGCACTATTAAATGATATGGGCACCTCCGTGAACAAATTTGGTATAGGAGACAGTTTGGTATAGGAGACAATTATAATACTGGGTGGTAAATGCTTTGACAGAGAAAATGTGGGGAAGGGTGGATGAGGACTGGTCAAGGAAATCCTCTAGAAGAACAGTACTTCTAGACTGAAGTCTAAAGTATGTGTGGGACTTGCCACAGCATCCCTGGCAAAGAGAATTACAAGTGCAGAGGCCTTAACAAAGGAAAGTGAAAACATGCTTCATTTCAGGAGTTGAAACAAGTTTATCTTGATAATTTTTAAGTTGAATTTTTCTTCTAGTCATGACTTATAACAATTACATGAAATTTTTCTTAATTACAGAATTATATGAATTTAACAGTAGTTAATTTAGAATTGCAGGCAAGCTGTTAGGGACTAGAGTTGGAGAAAAAGTATGAACATCTGAAATTTTATAATGGCTAAAATACTAAACTAAATATAATTTTGCTCTAGAAAAACCTTAAGTGAGTTATTTATAATTCTGGGCCTTATTTTACCCGAATGCCTGGCATTCGGTATTTAATTTAATTTAGAAGTCAACTGACAGCGGAAGCTTCCTGTTCAAGTCTCAATTCTCTTTTGGTTTCATTAATTTTTACTTTGTATTTGAGTCTTAAGAAACTAATATAGGATTAAGAAGCTATAAAACCTTCCCTTTAATATTCTTCATATGGTGTAAGTAAAATGTGACAATAATTGGCTAGAGTTTTCATTTTTTGAGGAATAAAAGCCTTTTCTAAGGAAGAAAATTCTTTTCCATAATAGGTAAAATTTGATGAGTCGCATCAAGTTGATTCCTGGAAATATTTTCATCTTGATTAAAGTGCATTTTTATTAAATCCAGTCCAAATTGACTTATTGTGCACAGAAGAAAAGATGGCTCATTTGCTATGAATTTTATTAATGAAAACAGCATATGAAACTTTCCCCCATTTTTGGTTAAATACATAAGTTAACATGCAAGTGTGCACTAAAAGGTACAGTCATACCAAAGGGACAAAGAATCAATAATCAAGATTAAAAGAATATCATTTATTTTAATGTCAAAGGTTGAAACTTAGTTTTAAACAGAACCCTAAAACGCGTGTGCTGATGTCTTTTGAAAACTTTTGGAATACCTAAAACTTAAAATTAAGAAAAGTGAAAAGGACAAAAATAGTGATTTCCAAACATCTCAAAAAACAAGAAAGTTGGTGGAGCTTATGATGTTTTCTAATTTTATTGATTTGTAAAATCCAAAAATCTGTTAAGGAGGGAAAATTGCCTAACCTAGGCAGTGTATTATAAGGATGGAAGAATTAATAAGAATTGTATTGTTGTAATAGTGTTAATATTGTATTTTTTAGAAAGAAAATTGTATTACATGAAATAAAATTTGTTTATAGCAATAAGTGGATGAGGATTATAGTGAAACTTTGATCACTGGATTAGTTCTGGTTCTTGATTAGATTTGGCTACTTTCTGGAATCCCTAAAAACATTAGAATAAGCAGGGCTCTATTCCAAGTAGAGATTAGATATAATTTTTTTTAATTGGTACATTTTTAATGAATGTATGTCTGTATTCTTAGTATCATATGAAAAGCCAAACAGCTTTATATGTTTAAGAATCAGATATTTCTTAAGAAGTTCAGGTAGGCTGATTAATATTTAATAGGAAATTAGTGTAATGAATGAGTACTAGGATACCAACTAAAGTATAAAGTTTCTTGTATAATATCTGTCTGGTAGGTTATCCACATAGTAAAGTCTCTTCTCTAGTCACATTGGCATCCTTGATGTTCCTTAAACTTACATTCCCACCTTAGGGCTCTTCTTTACATTAGCTGTTTTATCTCCTCTAAAAAGAGTTCTCCAGATTAGCTCCTCTGCCTTCTTTGAATCTCTAGAAAAGTGTTATCTTCTCAGTAAGATCTACTGTGACCACTCTATTTAAAATTGCCACCCCATCAAGAATACCTCAGAAGTCCTCATCCTTTACTGTCTTGCTCTTTTTTCACCTGTAATACTTATCACTTTCTAATACACTGAACAGTTTTCTTATTATGCTTTTAGTTCATCTCTTTTGTACATTGATATGTTCCAGGAATCCAGAACAATGCTTGGCATATAATGGCACTATAAGTATTTATTAAATGAAAAATCCACATATAATTGTATGTTATAACTTGAATATAACTGTATGTTATAACTTGAATTTTAGTTTTTAAAAATTTATACTATCGTCAATTTATAACAAAATGTATTATTTTCATGAATATGAAATTGTAATTGGCCAGTACTTTACTCTTAACATATAGGTTTAAAAAAGTATGAATTATCTAATACCCCCAAACATTTAAGTATTTTAGAGTGGGTTTCTTTGACATTTAGGATTATCTTGATGTGTAACGTAAGAGAAAGATCTTTATTTCTTTAAAAGATTATTCAATTAGAGGGCTAGCCGGTTAGCTTAGTTGGTTAAACCGCAGCCTTAAAACACCGAGGTCACGGGTTCAGATTATTTGTCCAGCTGCCCAAAAAAACAAAAAACAAAAAATGCTGTTTGAGCATGGGTGTATAAAAGATTACCCAATTAGTGGCATTACTAATTTACCTAGCACTTTGAAGTGCCTTTTTAAAGAAAATTGGTTGCTTTCAGATAAAACTTTAAAAGTTAAACCCAATATGGAAGGTAAGTTTCTGGCTGGATACAATAAAATTTTAGGCGTATATATTGGAGTAAAATTTCTGAGATTGTATATGTACATACATGATAAAAACTTGAGTTTTCACGTGTTGGTTTGCCAAATTTCCCAGATTGATCTGTCAAATTAGTAAAGCATAAACTTTAACTCTTCTCCATCCGTTTTTGATAAGTTTGACTGATACTGTATATTTGCCCAATGCCAACGTCTGATTGATGAGTGGAAAATCATTCAGATATTTAGATACTCAAAAAATATATAAGTTCCTATTTTAACTTACTCCTTTTTTTATTTTAAAAAAATATGGTCTAGCTTCATTTTTTAAAACAGTAGAATTCTGTGTTCAATATCGTTTATTTACCATTTTACTTTTTGTGTGTGCTTTTCACCCAAACTTTTTACTTACGCATAGCAAACATTAAAGGTAAACACAAGTTGCTGGGTTTATAAGGTGTTTCAGAAAACTTAATTACACTTATTTGGGAATTCTATAATTTAGTAAATATATTTGGTTAATCAAATTTTGTGATAACTTTATTTTTAATCTTTGGAATTTAGTGTTTCGATGAACATTGGATTTGGAGCTTTTAGTTGCTTTTCATGATAGTTTGCATGCAAAACTTTTTCTTAATTTTTTGAAAGCTTGATGTTAATAAAATATATTGAAATAGACTACAGTAACATGGTGAGCTAAGTTACTCAGATCATCTCTCTCACTGAAAACAACTAAAGCTGCTGGACAGACTTCAGAACATCTTTAAAGCATTAGAGAACTGACAGCATAGTAAGGAATTACCAGGTCAAAGCCTAATTGGAGGGGGAAAAAACACACATGGAGATAAGCAGAGTGCGTAAACTGTTTTTGCCCTGAGAGCATTTGTCATACTAGGAGAACTTCAGCTGCAATTTTGGAGTCTTCTGGGAAGGAGCTCAGACAGCAAAAGCCAAAGCCCAAGTCCTGCTCAAGATGAGGTTTCCAGTGGGACATCCTCTCCCCTTGAAGCTCTGACAGTGAACCAGAAATAAATCTTTGCCACCTTCCTACTCTTAAGAAACTGAGGAAAATTGTTTTGATCTGAGTAAAATGGAATGGGGAAATCTTGAGATGTTATAACAGTTGTCCTTGCATGGATTTGTGCAAATAAACATCACTTGGGTGGTTCGGAGAAACTCAAGCCATGAATGTAAGGTGTTCTCAGCCTGAATTAGGCCCCTAGGTTCCTAGTAACAGCTTATTCAAACGCTTTCTGGAGTAATGCACGTTCACCTTAGGCCTCAAAGAATCTCCGTAAATAATCTTCCAAGGAAAAGGAGTTCAGTTGTTAAAAACTAAGGAAACCACATATAGCAGAAATAGACCTCGAAAGACTTCAGAAACTAGAATTAAGATTGAATTAGGTTAATAACAGATTAAACACAGGTGAAGAAAGAATTGGAAAACTGCGGTAATCCAGATAGGAGCTTTAAGAGAGAAAGAGGGTAGAATGAAAACATGTCTAATTGAAGTTTTAGAAGTAGATGTTTGGCAGAAGCACAATTTGAAGAGAGAAACACTAAGGATTTTCCACAGTGATTGAAGACTTCAATCAATAGATTCGGGATCTTTGTTGAATCCCAAGCAGGATTAAAAAAAAAAATCACACCTAGACACATGAGAACGAAACCTATAGAAGACAAAAACAAAAAAAAAAAAAAGCAGGATTAAAAAAAAAAATCACACCTAGACACATGAGAACGAAACCTATAGAAGACAAAAAAAAAACCAAAAAAAAAAAAAACACAAGCAGCTGAATACCAAAAGACAAATGACCTTCAAAGGAATGGCAGTTTGACAACAGCAACAAGGGAAGCTGGAAGACAATGAAATTGCCTCTTCAATTTGCTTTTCAAAAACAGCCATCAACTTAGTTTTATACCCAGGACCAAAATCTTTAAATTATGGCGATGAAATAAAGACATTTCTTGGCAAGGTGAATAGAAATAACATTGTCAAAGTTACACATGTATTTTGGGACTTTTTTTGCTTTGTAGCTGGCTTGTACAGGGATCTCTGAACCCTTGACCTCGGTTTTATAACAGCACTCAACCAACTGAACTAAGCAGCCAGCCCCTTTGGACATTTCTAATCGTGGTATATAACTTAAGCTAAAAGAAATGTGTGTATATATGATATACTCTTAATAATATTTGTTTTCTTAATAAGCTGCTTCTCCCAAAGTCATTCTGTTCCAACGAAAGCTCTCATAAGTGAAAGGACTTTTATTGGAATTGTAATAAATGATATATTTTTAGCTCCATTTCTTTAGGATAAAAATTATGAATTTTGTTTTTATCTTTATTAATTTATAAGTAGATTTGGTAAATCTTACCTGATTAGTGCCAGAGGTTTATAGTTTGTGGCATCAAACAAGTGCTTTCTAAGAGAAAATGCTGACTTTAGTCAAGCCAAGTATGTCACTTCAATCATTTTATTATTAAATGTATAATGCTTTATAGGACAATTTGACTTAGCTGGAAATGAGTATTTTTAGTAATCTTGAGTTACACCATTGTCTCATTCAATTACTCAGTATTCATTTTTAAGTTTGGAAATTACCTGACTAAATCAGTTAAATTTTTATGGTAGTGCTAGTGCCTCCCAACTTGGCTGTTATTGCTTTTTATTTATTTATTTATTTATTTATTTATTTATTTGACCAGTAAGGGGATCACACCCCTCGGCACAGTGTGGTCTGCACCACACTCAGCCAGTGAGTGCACCGGTCATCCCTAATAGGATCCCAATCCGCAGCCTTGGCGCTACCAGTGCCGCGCTCTCCCGAGTGAGCCACGGGGCTGGCCCAATAGCTAGCTTTCTTTTTAAAATCCTTAGATTCTACTAGATTTTTAGAGGCTGTGAAAGTAATCTTTTACCTTAAAAAATATTGTTAGTTAAATAGTTTAACAATATACCTCTAATTTCTGTATATATAACATACATTCTATTACTTTTGTGCATTTTTGGAATATTTGCTTTGAGAATTGATGGTAAAAATACTTGTACAGAAATATGTTTAAACATAAAAGAAGCCCCAAATAGTTATATATCACCTAAAGAAGTTTATATATATATATATATATATCAAGTTCAAAAATCAGAAGATACAAAAGGGACCTACAGTGAAAAGTCACCTACCTCTGTCCTTGAACAACCAGTTTCCTTCCCCAGTGAGCAACCAGTTCCCTTCCCTCATGACAGTATTTTCTTACGAATCTAGAGATGTTTAATGCACGTACATGCATATTTTTTTCTCCTTTTACCTTAATAAATGCCTATTATATTTTGTTTTGCTCCTTGGTTGTTGTTGTTGTTTTTATCTATTTTTTGCTTAACAAAATGAACTTTGGAAATCTTTTTTTTTTTACAAGTATATGATATTTTATTTTATTTAACCTTTTCCCTACTGAAGGATATTTAAGTTCTTCCCCAGCTTGTTTTTATTACAGATATTACTGCAGTGAGAAATTGTATGTCATTTCTATTTGTATAGATATATCTGTAGATTAAGTTACTAGAAGTGGAATTGCTGGATCAAAATGAGTATGGGATTTTTTTTTTTTTTTTAATTTTCTATATCCATATGGCCTTCCACAGAGGTTGTCACCATTTTAAATCCTATTGATAATCCTTGAAAGAGCCCATTTCCCCAAGTCCTCTCCATATGGTATATTATTACACATTTTGATTTTTGCTAGTAGTCAGAGGTAAAAAATGGTCATCTCGGTGTGGTTTTTATTTGCATGCCTTTCATGCACGAGACTAAGCATATTTCCATGTTTAAGAGCCCTTTGGATTTCTTTTTCTGAGAACTGATCACCTTAGTCCATTTTTCAATTTTATTTTTCTTATTTGTAGGAACATTGGGGAAGTTAAAAGAAACTTAATTTTAGCACGATTTGCTGTTGAGAAGTTCAATTAATTTTGGTACAACATTTAAATAGTGTGTTATCTTTATTGCTTATGCTTGTTTTTCTCAGTGTCAGAATGAGAGGAATGATAATTATGTCCTGAGGTGAAAGACCAACATTTTCCTTTGTTATTTTGGTGTTCTAATTGACCTGCTTTAAAATATTTTTCTTTCAAATACATGTTTTGTGCTTAGGTTTTATTTGGTTGGTCAAACGTCTAATTTCCCATTAAAATCTGATGTTTGCAAATTATTTTTCTCATACATCTTTTAAGTCTTTTATATTCTTGCAACTGAACATTAGAAAGACGTGAGAAGACTTGAATACCCTTACGAAGTGAAAATAGTTTTAAGTAGGTTTTTTTTTTTTTTTTGGTCCTTTTTGAGACCGGCCACACCACGCTCAGCCAGTGAGCGCTGTGAGCACACCGGTCATCCCTATATAGAACCCGAACCGCGGCAGGAGCGCTGCTGCGCTCCCAGCGCCGCATTCTCCCGAGTGCGCCACGGGCTCGGCCTTTAAGTAGGTTTTTAAAGGGCATTTTTCTGTTTCTAGTTGTATTCTTTGTTTTCTGAAATTGACTTGCCTATAAAATACTTGTAAAAAAATCTTGATTCACACTACAGATTTTCTTAGTTATTTTGTAGAAAATAGTAGACATCAAAATCACGAAGGCATCTTTCAAGAATCGGAGATCCCTTAGAAGTGAGTTTTACATATAAGGATTATATTTATTCTAGTTACTTAACATGAAACATTTCAAAACCAGTTTTCCCATTTGTGGGTAAACACTTCATAGAACATGGTTTTCCAGCATGCATACTCTCCTATCCAGTAATTTATCTCAACTGTAGCAATTTGAAACCTCATCCTTTACCTTGTGTGCCTACTGCAGCAGAACAATGGGATGTGAGGAGAGAAACAGAACAATGGTCTTGTGCCTGTTCCCCTCAGGCATAGGTAGTGATTGGGAAAGGGCTGCCAGGAGCTCAGCGTCTTTGAGAAACAGCACTAGGAAACTTATTTTCCTATTATTTCTTACATTATTATCATTTGATAATCTGACAGCTTCACTGACCTGTTAGGTTAGAACTGGGCAGAATTAGACCTGTATTAGAATCAACTAGAAACAAGGGCCATATGTGTTTATTAGAGTACAGGAGCCTTCCCCCAGACTTCATTTACTGGCTAAAGTATCTTGACCTAGAGCTTGCTATTCAGATATCTTCCCTTCAACTTTCTTCACATTTTAGAGACAGCACAACGACTTCTTTCTTACAGCAGGAATTCCAGTATAATGTCTACTTCATTCTTGTCTATTAAAACCTTAATGGCAGCATTACATATGGAATTTAAACATAATTCTTGGGGCCGACCTGTGGCTCACTCGGGAGAGTGTGGTGCTGATAACACCAAGGCCATGGGTTCACATCCCATATAGGGATGGCTGGTTAGCTCACTTGGGAAAGCGTGGTGCTGACAACCCCAAGTCAAGGGTTAAGATCCCCTTACCAGTCATCTTTAAAAAAATTAAATTAAAAAATAAACATAATTCTTTACCTTTGGTAGTACCACTTTGGAAATGTCATCACAAATACATTTGGAGGAGATAAAATCTGAAATACAAACCAAACATTTCAAACTATATAAATCAAATTACAGGGAAAATAGGGCATGCTTTTGTTAAGCCTTTAAATATGGCTCTATTTGGAGTAATGCACTCAGGAATTTATGGGGTAAGGGAAAAAAGTTTTTTAAGTACCTAGTAAATTATTTTATAAATATTCTGTTTAATCTTGATTTTTCTGGAATTTAATATTTTTACCTGAATTTTTTCTTTGGTTTTTATTAAAATGATTTGTTAGCAATGTCTACCTCTTCACACATCTACTTTCAAAATTCCTGATTTCCCATCTTTTACATGGCTATTTGAAGCAGTGTTACTTGGGAAGCAGAATTTGAGAAATAGAGACTATGTTTCTATTGAAGAAAATTAATGGAGAATGGAATTAATTTGAGTGTGCTCATGAGTAAATGTGAAATTCTACTAATTTTCAAAGTCCACATTAGGGTTTTAAGTAGTCTTCCATTTTGTAAGATTACTTTTGTTCGAATTGACTGACAGTATAATACTCAACACTCGTTCTAGAACTTTTTATTGAAATGAAGCTTTTTAGTTAGTGTTTAACAAGGATTACAGAACTCATGATGAGTTTTCTGTATAAGTTATACATTTACATTTCCCTTGATTCTTTTTTTTTTTTTTTTTTCTTTCTCGTGGCTGGCTGGTAAGGGGATCCAGAACCTTGACCTTGGTGTCATTAACACCACACTCTAACCAAATGAGCTAACTGGCCACCCCTTCCTTGATATTTAAGATAGTATAATATATTCATTCTACAAGTTATTTTTGAATACTTATGGGTATGCAAAAAAAATAACGTAGATTTTTATCCATGTTCATTTGTTGACTATTTATTGGACATCTCCTATATGTTAGGCACTGTTTTTGGTGCTGTGAAACAAAACATTAAAGTCTGTGCCTTTGTGGAATTTTAAAAATGATGTTGGCTCATTTGTTTTCTAATGAGTTAACGGAATTATACCTAGATGGACTACTGGAAAAATGCAGGTATAGTTGGCCCTAAAAACAGTTGTCACTAAAACTAAATACATGGGGCCGGCCCGGTGGCGCACTGGATAGTGCGCCGCTTGGGAAGCGCGGCGGCGCTCCCGTCCGAGGGTTCGGAACCCACATGCAGACCGGCTCCCGCTCACTGGCTGAGCAAGGCGCGGGAGCAACGCCGAGGCTTGCGATCCCGTTGCCGGTCCCCGGTCCGGTACGGGGGCAACACTGAGGGTTGCGATCCGTTGCCGGACACGGAAAAAAGACAAAAGACAAAAAAAAAACAAAAACAAAAAAAACTAAATACATGGATGAATAATATTTTTTGAAGTAAATGGTTGATTTTTTTTTTTTTCCTTTTTTGTCTTTTTTACTGACCGGTAATGGGATCGCAACCCTTGGTGTCCTGGCCACACCATGCTCAGCCTGTGAGCGGGAACCGGTCTCCACATGGGATCCGAACCCTCGGCGGGAGCGCCGCCGCACTCCCAAGCGGCGCACTCTCCAGTGCGCCACCAGGCCGGCCCATAAATGGTTGATTTTAAAAGGCAAGCATAGGGCCGAGCCCTTGGCGCACTCGGGAGAGTGTGGCGCTGGGAGCACAGCAGCGCTCCCGCCGCAGGTTCGGATCCTATATAGGGATGACCGGTACACTCACTGGCTGAGCACGGTGCGGCCGGTCTCAAAAAGGAAAAAAAAAAAAAAAAGGCGAGCATAAAGAAGTATCAAATGAATGGAACTTGAAAGAAAAGAAATGGGAGGAAAAGCAAAACTTGTCATGACTATTAGAAAAGGAAAAGAAAACATTGTATTTTTCTCATTTAAAGGGATAAAATATGTATTTATGGTAAGCACAAAGGAGAAAATCCAGGGCTGGCCGTTAGCTAAGTAGGTTAGAGCACAGACTTATAGCACTAAGGTCATGGGTTCAGATCCCCATACTGGCCAACAGTCACCCTTCCCCCCAAAAGGAAAAAATCCATATTCCTATTACCTTTTACTGTAACTTCATCACTGTTAATTTTTCTAGGTCTGTATAAAATCTTAGAACTTTTGAAACTTGTGTTTTTCACATGGTATTTTTGTTATTATTTATTCTACAAAATCACCTTTAATGGTGGCATAGTGGTAGTCCATTCTAGATTAATGCAGTTTAACCAGTCCTTTATTGTACACTTATATTGTTTCCAGTTTTTTGCTTTATAAGAAAATCTAATGTAAATATAATTTTACTTAAATTTTTGCACATGCATAATTGATTCTTTAGGCTGACCTTTTAAAATTGTTATTTCACTATGAAAGGTTGGTGGTATGATCTTTCAAACTGAGCCAGGTAATGATTTTTTTAAGTTGCTGCAGAATTTTAGAAAAAATGGCCAATGTGTAGTTTGTCCAGGAGTAGAGAGAACAGGGATGAATAAGTGTACAATTTTGGTGGAAAACATGATTAAGATATTATTTGATAAGCATTTTTTAAAAAAGAGTCTAGAATTAGGGCATTTCAATATCAAAATAGAAATAGTTGCAATCCCGTTGCCGGTCCCCGGTCCGGTATGGGGGCAACACTGAGGGTTGCGATCCGTTGCTGGACACGGAAAAAGACAAAAAAAAAATAAATAGGTATGGGGGCAACACTGAGGGTTGCGATCCGTTGCTGGACACGGAAAAAGACAAAAAAAAATAATAATAATAATAAACTATGCATATAGAACTGAGAAAACTAGAATTGGGTCATAATGGAAATGTTGATTGTCTTTTCTTGTATAAGATCAAAAGCAGAGTTGTAGAATGTAGTTAGAATATGATTTCTGATCTAAAAATAATTTGAGTAGCAGTATTGATAAAAACATGGAATATTTTAGTCTAAGGAATGTACTGTAAGTTTTGTAGAATGAGGAAATGGGTTATTTTCACAATCATAAATCTATGTTGATAGATAAATACAGGAGGAATGCAAGTTGCTTTAAAAATAGAGAAATGCAATCCATTGAATTTGTATCCATTTCACTATAGAAATTTAATCCTGTTTTTGAAAAATGATTTTAAGAAAATCTAAATGAAGTATTACTCATAATGCTAGGTATCTAGTATGAATGTTATACTTGATTCTACAGTATAAAAACATGGGTAGAATTAAAATAGTAACAAGGAAATGCATGGAAAAATATGTGAACCCACTGGATGCCATTGAAAATTAGGTAAGCAAAATGGTATTTTGATAGGAATCTCAGAATTGGTAGGAAATTATCTTGATTAGTGAAATTAGAATGATCTACAGTAGAGAAAGTAACTAAAATAAGGTTTTTATCCAAAGATAACTCAATTGTTAAGGGTTTTTTACACAGCAGTTTTCAATTTGTTTGCAGTGAGAAATATAGTGAGAGATGAAAGAATTGTAAAGAGAGGTTGGTTGGTTTGTTTAACTTTTTTGGGTTTTTTTAGCAGCTGGTAGGTATGGGGATCCAAACCTTTGACTTTGGTGTCATCAACACCATGCTGTACCAAATGAGCTAACCAGGCAGCCCGTAAAGAGACTTTTAAGTAAATGGTTTTCTGAAAAATTTCCCCTCCACACAATTAAAAATAAGTTGTGTGCCTACTCTGATGGGAGATTAACTCAGCAAATGAGAGCAGGGTGAGATATTTTCTAAGGCAATGTGTAGAAGTCATATAGTAATCCTGGAGAAATTGTATTGTTGAATAATATTTTAATTTTGCCTGGAAGGATTTTTTTTTTTTAAAGATGACCGGTAAGGGGATCTTAACCCTTGACTTGGTGTTGTCAGCACCACGCCCAGCCAGTGAGCGAACCGGCCATCCCTATATGGGATCCGAACCCGGGGCCTTGGTGTTATCAGCACCGCACTCTCCCGAGTGAGCCACCGGGCCGGCCCGGAAGGATTTTTTTTTTAAGAGAACAATTCATAAAAGCTGTAAGTTTAAGATAGCAAGGTAGAAAAGACTATAAATTTGTGTGCAATAAGCTAATGTTAGACATTTGGGGAAAGCAAGTCAACACATCTACTTGAGTACCACTCTGGCTGTTCAGTATGGAATTGATGCAGAGTTTTAGATCAGTCCAGTAGCTTGTAAACTTGATTCTCTGACCTCCCTGATAGCCCAAGGATCTCAAATGTACACATTTCTCATTCTCAATTTTAATTTACCTTCTAGAAAGAAGATCTATGCCATACGGCAATTTTGAGGAGTGATAGGGGAGATGACCTAGTGGGAGGTAGAGTAGCAAAACCAATTGAGCCATGAAAGTTAACTAGTGATTTTTGATGCTAAAGACCAAATTATTCACTTTTCTCAAAAAGTAAATACCCTGCTGTATTTTTATTACTCAAAAACTGCAGGTTAATTATTCTTTGAAAGGTAATGTTTGTCATGGTATTGACAAACTATGAAGAGTTTTGGTGTTTATTAAGTGAAACAGGCTGGTTCTATAATGTTAAGTAATGGTGTTGACAGATGCTCTACAAATTGGAACATCGTCAAATTTAGGTCAAAGTTTTACTTTTGACAGTCTTAGTTGAAATCGTATTCCCCAATTTACCTAGCAGTTATTTGACTTTTTTAACCTCGTAGGTTTGGCTGAGAATTTAAGAGCATTTAAAAACATTTGAAGTGGGGATGTTTATATCCAGAGAAAAATACTAGTGAATTACTACAAAGAGAAATTTACTGTCTAAAATCAACTATGATTTTCTTCATCTTAAAAAAAGAAAAAAAAATCCCCAACTCCCTTGACTGTTGTGAAATAGTTATGGAAATAAAATGTTACAGAAATATGTAACTGAGAAAAATTAACCCTCCCAGTGGTAACAATTCTGGGTCAACAGTTTTGTGTATATCCCTCTTGAGTTTATGTCTCTTGGACTGTAGATAGCTAGATATAATATATATATCAACATATCAAATGTATATACTACTTTGTGTGTGTATTTGTATGTGTTTATGTGTATACATATATTTGTGTGTGTGTGTGTGTGTATGTATGTATATATATATATATATATATATATATATGTATGTATGTTTGGGGGTTTTTTGGCAGCTGGCTGGTACAGGGTATTGTTGACCTTGGTGTTATAACACCAGCCTCTAGCCAACTGAGCTAACTGGCCAGTCCTATATTTTTAAAATTC
>NW_007727010.1:188566-200055 GCF_000696425.1 Galeopterus variegatus
TTTGGCAGCTGGCTGGTACAGGGTATTGTTGACCTTGGTGTTATAACACCAGCCTCTAGCCAACTGAGCTAACTGGCCAGTCCTATATTTTTAAAATTCTACTTTTTTTTTTTTTTTCCTTTTTGTCTTTTTTCGTGTCCGGCAATGGATCGCAACCCTCAGTGTCGCGCCCGTACCGGACCGGGACCGGCAACGGAATCGCAAACCTCGGTGCTGCGCCCGCACCTCGCTCAGCCAGTGAGCAGGAACCAGTCTGTATGTGGGATCCGAACCCTCAGCGGGAGCGCCACCATGCTCCCAAGCGGTGCACTGTAGCAGTGCGCCACCGGGCCGGCCCTAAAATTCTACTTTTTTAATAAAATATCATAGGTATGTTTCCATTCAGTATTCTAAATATACATCATTGCTTTTAAAGTTTAATATGTGTGTGTGTTGTGTGTATATCTATATATAAAACCCATTCCATTGTTTATACAAAGCACAGTTTATTTAATCATTCTGCTTTTGGTCATTTAGGGTCCCAAATTTTCTGTATTATAAGTACTCCTTTGAAGAACATCCTCATCCATTTATTGTGCTCATTATATGGACAACAGTATAGTGTAGTGTTTAAGAATTCAGTTGTGTGATCTTGGATAAGGTACTAAACCTCCCTGTGCCTCGGTTTTCTCATCTTGAAGTGGGGAATAATAGTACTTTTCCTGAGTGTTGTTCTAAGGATTAAATGAGTTAGTACATATAAACTCGTGGAGTAGTGCTTACATACATTAAGTACTGTACAAGAGTACTTTACTTCAAAAAATTCATGGAAAAATAGAATGAAAAAATAACACAAATTTGTCCACGAACTTTTAAAGTATCCTCATATTTAATAAATCCTGCTAGTATTAGTATTTTGTCACTTTCAACTTCTAAGTTGAATTGCTTCAACTTTTAAATGTAATAAATAAGCAATGACTTTCTTATTGCTGGATCCACTGATCTTTTCTATATCCTTATTCCTTTTGACCTGTGACATATCCCACCATTCACCATGTCTCTTTTTTCTATAATGTTCCTCTTTGATTTCTTAAACGTGATTGTATCCTGTTTCTCTTCTTATCTCAAGTACTCATTGGGGTTCTCTTCCTTTTGTGTGCCTGGGTATGGATATTTTCGAGAAATGAGTCTTTGCTTGTCTGTATATTCTCTGTTCCAGAGAATATACTTGAACAGAGAATATACTTAATGTGTTAGGTATTATATGCCCTAGGTATATATAAACTTTTTTTTTTTTTACAAATGACTTAAATACACATGTTCGATCCCACTGTCTTATTTGAAACCAGTCCCTTATCTCCTGACTTCAGTCAGACAATTTCTACCTGAGTTGTCTCCATAAACCTAATGACAAGTAAACTTTACTGTACAGCAACTCTTAAAATATTTTTCATTTTTGATTCCCATGTAAAAAAAAATACCTCTGTTTTTCCCTCTACCTTACTGGCTTTTTCTCTCTATTCTCCCTCCCCAAAGCCCAGGTCAATATTGCCCCACTTAAGGATGACAACAGCATCTTAGCTATTCTTATAGCTAATACAGGCTTGCCTCACCCACAGCACTAAAACCCTCCTCTGTTCTTCCCACCCTACTGATAAGCCACCTTTTCTCCGCTTTAATAATTGTTATTCACCTGCCAGAAAATCCTCAAGTGTCATTCAGATTTTCTTTATCATGTATAACTCTGCTTGGTTTTTTTTTTTTTCTTTTTTTTCCTTTTTTTTTTTTTTGTGTCGGCTGGCTGCTGCGGGTATTTGAACCCTTTGCCTTCATGTTATAACACATGACTTCTGCCTGGCTTTTTATGCCCTCTGTAATGCACCTTCACCACAATTAGCCAAACTATTTTTCTAGTACATACTCTTTCTTGCCTTGGATGCCTTCACCATTCTACCAAAAATGTTATTTTGTTGGCTTGTGCAAACCCCTCTTCCCATGAATGGCCTGGATTCTATTTTTTTATTTTTTTTATTTTGTCGATATACAATGAGGTTGATTATTGTGGCCCATTACCGAAACCCCCCTCCCTCCTCCCACCCAACAGTGTTCTTTCTGTTTGCTTGTTGTACTGGATTCTATTTTTTCGGTGACGCTTCTCTTGATAATTTTGCAGGGGGCTACTTTTCCTCTGAATTTTATAGGGCATGGAGCATATACAAAATAATTCAAATTTAAATTCAGTCCTGTATTGTTCCAACTTTAGTTTTATTTTTCCAACTAGATTATAAGCTCTTTAATACGATTTGGGTCCATATTCACTTGGTAAATCCTAAGGACACATGACATACTTTTTAACTGGCTTAGGGAAGTGGAAGGTTAATTAATACTTAATAGTACAAAGAATCAAAGCTGAAGGTAATCATATTTTTGTTTAGCATATTTTAATTTCAGTCATAATGAGACTACACCTCACAGTGGTCTACAGTTTCTACTCATATTTAACAAATACTTAATTTTGTGACACATTTAAGTGCCCGGAGGACTGAAAATTTATGGGACATCAACAGATTATGGCCACCCTATTAAATCTAAATCAGTGTATATGTATGTGTACGTATACATTTATATCTATATTAATAGGAAAATTATAAGTTACAGAAAAAAAGCACAATTTGTTGTAGGGAAAATTGGGAAGTATAGATAAGCAAAAACTACAAATTAACTACTTAGTTGTTTACCTTACTCCCCCACTGAAATATAACTAAAATATAACTCCATGAGTTACAAGATTCAGCTTAATTCACCACTGTGTTCAATGCTAGAAAAGGGCTTGTCTCATAGTAAGCACTGTTATTTGTTGAATAAAAATGAATTTATTTGCAGACACTCCTTTCTTGATATGTTTGTCTTAAAATTGGGAGTTGGGTGGTGGAAAGGAAAACGTTCAGCAACTGCTCCAGCAACTTAAAAACCTATTCATAGATCTTAAAATGCCATTCTTCAGTATTTCCCAAATTCTTTAAAATTTACATCCTGTAATCTCCCAAGACATGTTTTTCAGGGCATAGTGGATTAGAGAGCATCTGAAGAGCAGTGAAGAAGTAAATGAATGGAATATGGGGTTTACATGTAGGATTCCATTTGCCTTCAGATTTCAGGATTAGGGCTAAGCTTTTTGGATATTTAAGACAAGCAGAATCATTCAGCTGCATTTCAAACTCGAATTTAAATTGGTTGTCTTTAAATCCCTCAAAAGTGCAGGTGCTATTCTTTAGAGTAGAAAAGAGGCAGGGAACAAATTAGGAATGTGGGTCTGCAATTCATCACACTTATGGTTAGCAAATGCCATATGAACTCACTTTTGATGGCTCCTAGCCCTGCCTCTGTCAGGTACTGTCTGAAAACATAGGCACTGACTTGTCCCAGATGGCTGTTGTGTGAAAATCTAAAGGAAGTATATAGAGGCTTACTTTCTCCTTTAGATTTTCTTGCTTCTTGATTTTCCGCTATAGAATTGTGAGGTGGGTTCACTTATCAAATGTTTTTGAACTATTTCAAGTTAATTGTACGGTTACTACTGATTCTACAACTGACAACTTAAAAAGCAACATACTTCTAAAAAATTCTGATGTTATGGGAGTTTTTTTTTTTCCCATAGGATAAAGAAAAAAATAGAGTTTGAGGAAATCAGTTAAAATGATGTTATTTCTCGGGCCGGCCCGGTGGCGCACTGCTACAGTGCGCCGCTTGGGAGCACAGTGGCGCTCCCGCCGAGGGTTCGGATCCCACATACATACTGGTTCTTGCTCACTGGCTGAGCGAGGTGTGGGAGCAACACCGAGGGTTGCGATCCCGTTGCCAGTCCCGGTCCGGTACGGGCGCGACACTGAGGGTTACGATCCGTTGCCGGACACGAAAAAGGACAAAAAGGAAAAAAAAAATGATGTTATTTCTCTGGTAAAAAAGAAAATGTTAATTTTATAGGCATTTACACCAATATTTCATAAAATGTTCAATGAAACATGAAAAATCTTTTAACATTGGTTAGGAAAACGGAATTTATTTTTGAACAGATAAATGTGGCTTCGTTAGATCCCCACATAAAAATATTCCAGGAAAAGGGCCAGCCTGTGGCTCACTTGGGAGAGTGCGGTGCTGATAACACCAAGGCCACGGGTTCGGATCCCATATAGGGATGGCCGGTTAGCTCACTTGGGAGAGTGTGGTGCTGACAACACCAAGTCAAGGGTTAAGATCCCCTTACCGGTCTTCTTTAAAAAAAAAAAAAAAAAAATTTCAAGAAAAGGGCATGGCTAATCTAAACTGTTACAAACACATGTCCACAGTTAGTCAAAGGTTTATTAGAACTCTTTTTTTTTTTTTCCTTTTTGTCTTTTTTTTACTGACTGGCAATGGGATCGCAACCCTCGGCGTTGCGCCCGCACCGCGCTCAGCCAGTGAGCGGGAACCGGTCTCCACATGGGATCCGAACCCTCGGCGGGAGCGCTGCCACACTCCCAAGCGGCGCACTCTCCAGTGCGCCACCTGGCCGGCCCTATTAGAACTCTTATTCTGACAAAGTTTACACCTTAGAAAATTAATCTACTGTAAGTGATCATTAGTTCTGACAATTGCTCAGAGGATAGCTTTAGTTCCAAAAGGTAATTAATAACCAATTGATGCTCAGGAAATAATTGTGGAAATTATCAAAGGACTAGAAATATGAAGTGTTCAGTTCATTTTATTACACTGCAGATCTTATCTCCAAAGCAAATTGATGATAATTTTTTGAAATTATTCTTTTAAATGAATGTTGTTTTAAAAAAATGAGATTATAGCTGCTGTGGTAATGCCAGCCAGTGTTGGCTCTGTAGAGGGGCTCTCAAATAATATCTATTGGTTGAATTAATGAATGACAGTCAGTGGTCGTGTACAGAAAGGCCAGAGTGTCTTCCTGTACTTATCAAAAATGTCTTTTTCTACATATATTTATTAGACTAATACCAATTAAAGAAATAATTGATGAATCAAAGATACAGGACAAATTTGTGTGGGGGCAAAAAGGTAAAACTTTTTAACCTTTTTTTTGGTTTATATTTCTTACACATATGTAGACAAAATTTTTACTGAAATGCACAAGTGAGATCATATACTTGTATTACAATCTCTTTTTTCTCGTCTCTATTCTTTTCTTCACCCATATCACACTGCCTACTATACTTATGTTTAACAACCTTGTGTGTTTTTGATATTTTTCTCCATGCTCATAAAATCATGCCTAAACTACATATAGGATTTATTTTTGGTCATTGTTTTATAAGGATGTATTATACATATTTTTATTATATTTTTTCACTCAATTAAGATCATGTGGCACTACCTCCTGATTACTTGTTATAGTTCTAATTCATTTTATATGGGTATATAATATTCCATGTTATGGGTGTACTGTAACTTATTAACCATTTTCCTATTGACAGGTATTTACTTTGTTAATTTTTTTGTTACTACAAAGTCAGCTGTAAATAACTGTATACATAGGATATAAATACCTTTATATCCTGGTGATTTTATTTTTATGGAATACATATTTTTTATTTGAATAGCTGTTACCAATGGTTTTCCATAGAGGCTGTACCAATTCATATTTCCTCCATCAATGTATAAAATCCCTTTTTCTTAAATAGCTTCAGCAATGTTAATATACTTCTAAGTTTTTATCATTCTGATGAGTATAAAATGATATTTTAATTTGTCTTTCCCACTTTGAAATTTTTTACATATTGTTATATGGTTTTTAACCATTTGTATTTTCTCCTGGGAACTGCATATTCATATTCTTTGCCAATTTTGCCAAAACCAACAGGTGGTTTTGGTTTTCTTGAGCAGTTGTAACAATTATGTATAATCTCACCTGCATTGGGAAGCTGGTGACTTAAACTCATTCCACTTCAATCCGACTCTCAACTCAGCCTATTTACCTCTACTGAGCCAAGCACTGGATGCAAGAAAAGCTCAGGTTCTGTGGGAGTCTCAAGGAAGAAGGCTGGTAGAGAGCTTAGGCAAGGACTAAGAAGCTGAACCACAGAAATACTTGGAACACTTCAACTGCCTTTCTATGTCAGAAGAATGTTGACATCAGCCTGGCCACCAGGAAACCAAAAAGGAACTGAACAGGCAGGCTGAGTCCTCCCTCCTCTTGAGCAGAGACTTCTTTCTGATTCCTTGGCAGAGGACTAGCAGCAGCCTGTTTGCTGCCTACACTTGCTACACAGCTGTCATGGCAAAGAAGGAGTCGATTTGTACTATAGGACTGCCAACACAGTTTCAGCGAGTAGACAGAAAGAATAACAGCACATCTAAGGATCCAGCAACCAGAAAAGAATATAAAATAAAACTGTCAGTACAGGCCCTCAACCAAATAGAGCTGCTTGAGGAAAAAAACAACTGGAGCGAAATAATATGAACATTCAAAGTACAGTATTAAAAAAAAACTTCTAAAGCCATAAACAATTATTTGAGAATCACATACAGCAATAGGTTAAATGGAGGAGAATGGTCACATGGAGACTTAACAGCCTGGAGAATCTAGTGGACAAAGTATTTTAAAGCCTTGAGCAAAAATTCAAAGAAAGGATAAAGATAGATTTTTTTTAAGGGATAGAACCATGAGACCTATCGTGTGTAGTAAGAATTCTATAAGGAGAAAAAGGAAGAAATAAAGAGAATATTTTAAAAAGAAGAAAATTCTTGAGCTTAAAAAAAAAACCTTGAGTCTAGGTTCAAAGGGCATGCAGAATTAAAAGCAGAATTCGTGGTAATAATAATAAATGACACTTACTGAGTGCTGCTAGGCAATGATCTAAAGACCTCACACTTATTAACTCATTGAGTCCCAGAATGGCCATACAAAATAGGTACCATTTCCCCCCTAATTCAGATGAGGAAGAGACATTAACTGGATAGCCAGAATGTGAACCTAAGAAGTCTTAACTCCAGAGCCTTGGCTAAACTGCCTCAAATAGCAAAGACCTATGTTTAGGCTTATCATGGCAAAATTATGAACTCTGAAGATCAAGGTAAAAATTTACAAGTTCCAGAGAGAAAGAGCAAGTTATAGGTAAAAGAAAAAAAGACTGTCATCAGCATTTCCATCTGCAGCACCTTAAGCCAGAAAACGGTAAATTTCTCTTGAGAGAAGAGGACCACAAGCCAAAATTTCTCTGACCAACCAAAATATTTATTTACCTATCAGGTAAATGATAGACATGCTACTCCTCCTGCCTGGAATAACTCTTCCTTTTCCTTACCAAGCACCTTTTCCTTAAGATCTTAACTTTTTCCAGGAAGTCTTTTGCAACTCACCAATTCTGAGGTTTTTGCTTCTCCTAAATGCTACCATACCACCCTGAACTTCCCCCATCTTAGCATTTACCATAATCTCTTATGTAAGCTCTGTGAAGGCAGGGGCATACCATGCCTGTCTTGTTCTCTGTGGTAGCCTCAATGCCTAGCACAGTGCCTGCAATACAATAGGTTGACTAAGTGACTGAATATTTATGTGTAGTCAAAATTTACAAGTCTTCTTTTTTTGCTTCTCTACTTAGATTGTTCTAGTAGTAGCTATTCAGGGAAAGTAAAGCTTTTGTCTTCAGTAGATACATAAAGCCCTTTTTGGGTAGGTCTTGTATATCTGTGTTCATCTGGTGACTATTTCACAAAATTTTGAAATCACAAAATTTCAGTGTAAATGAGGTGTGTGTGAAAATCTGTCCATATAGAATCAATTTACACAAGGCATGTTTACATTGCACATTATCCATGTTGGGTTCAAACTTTTATTATTTGTTCTTTTTGAAGAACAAATTTAATAGGAAAGTGTAGAGATGAATCTGCAAGGACAGTTAAAAATTCGTCCAAAAAATTGTTCAAAAGTTCAGAAATAGTTCTGATACTCTTAAAAGGGTGAATGTTAATCCTATATTTTTTCTCTTTCTCTTAGATTAAAGCTAAAAATTATGACAAGGTTGAAAAGGTGAGTCCTCTTAAAGAATATATTTTGAATTTTATGCTGAAGCTTAACTTAAGATTTAATATATATAAGGCAAATATAGTAAAATGTTAACAATTATTGAATCTAAGTAGTGATTATATAAGAGTTCATTGTACTTATTCAGTTTTTTCATATGCTTAAAAATGTTCATCATAACATTTTTGGAAAAGGAAAAGAAAATAATTATACTCTACTGACCAAAGTCATGAGAATGATTTTGTCTAAACTGAAAACAGGAGAGAACTATTTGCCTTTTATTTGTAAGAAGATAAATTCATGAAAGGAGCTGAATTTGTTTTTTTAATGTTCCATTTCATCCATGTACCTGTGAAATTTATTTAACTGGATTCTGATAATATTTTCTTGCACTTAAAGCTATTTCAGAGATGCCTTATGAAGGTTTTGCACATTGATTTATGGAAGTGTTATCTTTCATATGTCCGAGAAACCAAGGGTAAACTACCAAGTTACAAGTAAGTGAAATTAGGATCTTAAGAATGCAAGTCATCTCTAGGCACACAGTCCATTTCACATAAACTCACACCTTCTCTTAGCTCCAGGTAGGAAGAGACATAAAGATTTGAAAAGCCAGGATTTTCCAAGAAATCAGTAACCTCGGAAAAAGTGCTTCAAAAAAAGCCACTGGCAGTCTCACTCTGGAGAATTCCATCACCCAAGCTCTTCTATATTGAAACACAATATATTTGCAACACCACTTTGTTGACTGCCTTGTAGTCTAACTTTTTAAAAAAGCATCTTTATACTTGTCCTGATACCATTCTTGGCAGGTCACAATGCAGTGTGCTACTTGAGTGATCTAAGGCATCTTTGACTATTGTATAGTTGACTTCCCCACTATGTCTTACACCCAACTGCCCGTCTCCACTGAATCTAAATAACGGACCTTCCCAGATGCTATTTTTGTACATAACAAACAGGCAAGTTATTTCTAGGACTAAAATTCTATCTTTATTATCTTTTCCTGATTATACTTTATTGTCTTATATTGAAGAGAAAGTTCTTTCTCTCTAAATTTTACTTCACAGGTAAATGTGTCTCACAACTTACCACCTTAGTGAGAGAACCACATATTTCCACATTTGAATTTGCTACTTATAAAATTAGGCAACTTAAAGACTATAAAGATAAGTAAGATAGGGGCCTTATCATTGATAAGCTCACAAGCACTAGATAAATGATACAAAGTACATAAATTAATGACATTGCAAGCATAACATAAAGTAACTATCTTCTGTATATACTTACAAAAATGTTTTTCATTTTTGTTCATAGAAAGATTCAAATGCTGTTCTGATCATGATAAGTTCTGTTTTAGTTGTAGATAATTTTTAATAACAAAAAACAAGTCTTTCACATTTATTTCAGAGAAAAAATGGCTCAAGCATATGACTTTGCACTGGATAAAATTGGAATGGAAATTATGTCCTATCAGGTAGAGTTAAAATTTTTTAATACACACACTTAAATTTGAAAATATCAACAAAGATATTAACATTTTATTTTATTTCTTAGATCTGGGTGGATTACATCAATTTCCTAAAAGGCGTGTAAGTATTTTGTGTGCGTGTGTGTTGTGTGTTGTTTTTTTTCTCTTTTTGTGTGTGTATTTTTATAGTTTTTTTTCATATAAATAGTTGGTTTAGCTATAATTGATGGCATTTCTTATACAATCTCAGGGAAGCTGTTGGATCTTATGCAGAAAATCAGAGAATAACAGCTGTCCGAAGAGTTTATCAACGAGGTTGTGTTAATCCAATGATCAACATTGAACAGCTCTGGAGAGACTATAACAAATATGAAGAGGTAAATTAGACCAGAGTAGTTTATTATTATAAACCAAACCATTTGAATTTTTATACATTGTAGCTTTGTGGATTCTAGACTTTCTAGTATCTGGTACCTGGATATCAATGTTGCACATTGTTTTTATATTGACTGTAATGAAAGAACTACTTCCAATGTTTTTGCAAGATTTTGAGAGTCTCTGTATTAGTGTTGTTATTTTTCTAATACTCTGTATTAGTATTCTCTAATACTCTATTCTTTTAAAACTATTTTTATTCTAGGCTGTATCCACACATTAATATACACAATTGCCATTGACCTATGAAGCAATACCTTTTGGGAATTATTTTTCCAGTAGAATGATCAGTTATTATGTACTGCTTTAACCTTATTATGGTGATGTGATTATTGGTCTCAGTTTTTGAAATGTGGTGCTGCAAGCCAAGATCTTTGTGTCATTCATATACTTTAACCAGCTGAACTCATCAGCCCACTTATGTAAACGTACATGCCAAATAAACTCTCATTAAAAGCAAGTTCCTCATATGTGCATTGTGATTTGGAAGAACTGGATAGGTTAGTGAAACTGTTTGCTCATGGGCTAGAGCAGTGGTTCTCAAACTTTTTGGTCTTGGGATTTTAAAAATTATTGAAGGCCACAAAGAACTTTTATTTTTAATGTGGCTTTTGTCTATCAATATTTAGCATATTAGAAGTTAAAACTGAGAAATTTTCATGATATATATTAATCACTTAAAAATAACAATAGTAAACCCCTTAACATTTTAATATTAAGTAGCATTAAAGAAAACCACTATATTTTCCCAGAAAAAATTAGTGAGAAGAGTGGCATTGTTTTATATTTTGCACATCTCTCTCTTTTTTTTGACTGGTAAGGGGATCGCAACCCTCAGCACGGTGTGGTCTGCACCATGCACAGCCAGTGAGCGCACCGACCATCCCTATATAGAATCCCATCCTGTGGCCTCATCGTTATCAGCACCACACTCTCCCAAGCAAGCCACAGGGGCGGCCCACACATCTCTTTAACAGCTATCTTAATAGAAGACAGCCAGGTTTTCATATCTGCTTCTAAATTCTTTCTGTTGTGATATTGAACTTCATATAGCCTCTGGAAAACTCCATTGTATATACATGAGCGAGGCAAATAATTAGTATTATGTGAAGATTGTTTTGATCTCATGAAAGGGTCTTGAGAACTAGGCATGAGTGGTAATGTTTATCTTTCCTTCCTACCCCCCCCCCCATTTTTTAAAAGTTATTCAGACCTAGTTAGACTCCCCTTTTTATTTATTTATTTATAATTTATTTTTTGGGGGGGGCAGCTGGCCAGTACAGGGATCTGAACCCTTGACCTTGGTTTTACCACCACCATGCTCTAACCATCTGAGCTAACTGGTCAGCCAGACCTAGTTAGAAAGGGCTATTAAAGTTGAACCATGGCTATTCTCCCAGATGAATCTGTACATTATTCTTTATCAGTGGAATTTTATGTGAAATAATTGACATTTTCCAAATGATTCCTATCTTTAAAAATTTCTGGTAGAAAGGACATTGTTCGGAGGGAGGGGGGAGATGGGGGAGGGAGGGAGGATTCGGTAATTGGCCACAATAATCAACCACATTGTAT